>NW_011889385.1:212029-216078 GCF_000151845.1 Pteropus vampyrus
AGGAAGCTCTAAGAAGCACAGCTGTCTCGGCGTCCCCTCGAGATCTGAGCTGACTGGTCGTGGCCAAGGCCTGCCCACCGGGGTGTTGCAAAGTCCCCGCCGTGACGCTGACAAGCAGCGCGGTCGGGGACCTGGGGACGGAACATGTGACCGGGAGCCGGTCCTTCCCCCCCGTGAGCCTCTGTTTCTCCTCTTGTAGGAGAAACAGCTCACACCACGCAGTGCATGGTTTTTGGGGGGCTCTTCCCTTCTCTACCATTTGAAATGTCACCCTCCTCAAAGGCGATGCTCCCTGTCCCCCGGTTTCTGGCACACGCTGCTCAAAGGACTTTTCCTCAGGCTGGTGAAAGAGATGACCGGAGTGGGCAGTCATCACGGGCAGAGTCCGTCTTTCCGGTTCCCAGGCCGGGCGGTGTCCCGCAGGCTGGCAGTGACCGGCTGCCCGTCCCCACCCTGAGAGCGGTGACGCCAGTCCGGGCGCAGGGGGGTGACGAGGTCGGCCTGAAGCAGCTCCCGCGGGAATCTACCTGCTGAGCTTCCCGTCCGAACTGCCCTTGTGCCACCGGAGGCGACGTCCACTCCCTCGCTGCCTCGCGTCCCAGCCGCTCGCGGAGCCCGTTACCCATCATCGTTTCTCTCCCCCCCCCCCCCCCCGCCAGCCACAGCAGGGGCCTCTGGGGGCTCGCGTCCCAGCCCGGGCCACCCCCTGCCTCTGGCCGCTTCCTTCCTGCTCATTGGCTGAGTCCCACGCGAAGTTTCTGGAGTGTAAATCTGGTCATGCCCCGCCCCCCCAGTTCTTCTGTGGGAATCCAAGGCCCTCAGCAGCCCTCACGCCCGCACCTCCATCTGGGGCCCACAAGGGCATCTTCACCTGCCCTCAGGGACCTGCCTGTGCCCCAAGGGTGCAGATGCCCAGAGCCCCCCTGTTCCGGCTGTAGGCCTGGTATCTTCAAGCCTGGTCGCCACGTCATGATCTCTAGGTCTCGAGGCCACCGTTTGCTGCCTGAACTGACCGGGCAGATAGGGGGCGAGGGAGCCGGGGGCCTCCTGCAGCTTCCAGCTCAAGGAATCTGCTGTCTTCCTGATGGAGACTGGGCTCCTTTGGGAATAAAGAGCACCAGACTCACACAGCCCAAAATATGGGGCCAGAAAGCAAAGGTAATAGGTGAAGGGCCTCCCACACCCAGCCTCCCGTCCCCAGGCCTGTGGGTGTGAGCTCGGGGGGCTGCCTCGTCACCGTTTTGGATTGGATCGTGTCCCCCAGAAGGCGATGTTGAAGCCCTAACCTCCCACGAATGCGAGTTCGAGCTTGTTTTCGGATGTAGTTGAGTGGAGACACGGCCGTTAGGCTGGCCCTGACCCGCGTGGCTGTGTCCTCATAGCGAAGGAGGAAATTCGGACACAGAGACAAGCACAGAGGAGAGGTGAGGGGCGGACACCCCCGCAGAAGACCACGTGGAGACTGGGGCGATGCCGCCCCAAGCCAAGGACTGTCTGGAGCTCATGGAAGCCGGAAGAGGCACGGGGCGGGGGTCCGTCCCCCGCAGGTTTCGGGGGGAGCCTGGTCCTGAGAACATTTAGCCTCCAGAACCACGAGCGAGCGGCTTTCAGCTGTTCTCAGCCACCTAGTTTCCGGCGCTTTGCTCCAGCAGCCCGAGGACATCACCACGGAGAGCCACCGTGGATGCCACAGCAGAGGACACGGCCTCTCGAGTCCACGGTGGACGGTGGCTTTGAAAGCAGCGCTGTGAGCAGGAAGCGCCCGGCTCGGTCCAGAGCAAGTGCTAGTCCCAGGGGACCAATCACCACCCTTTCCGGGATGAAACTGGTCCAGCCTGACGCCTTACTACCTTACAGGTGGTCGGAGGAGATGTGACGGTGGAGGCCGAGCCAAGGCCTGTGCTGACCGGACCGTGGGAGAGGCAGGCAGGTGGACTGTCCCCAGAGTGCCTGGAAGGAATGGCCGGCCCGCACCCCGTTACCCCAGTGAGACCAGCTCGGGGTGCGTGGCTCCCGGGGCTGCAGAGAATACACCTTAAACTCCGAAGTCCGTGGCGGCTGTTAGAGGCCACGCCGTGCCCGGTGCTCATGGGGCGTCTTCCGCTTCCGCCCTGGCCGGGCTGCAAGCCAGAGGCTGTTTCTCAGAGACCGGGGAGGCCCAAGCTCCTGCCGCCCAGGTATCATGCTGCGACCCACCGTCTCAGCCTCCAGGACCTCGGTGCTGTCCCCTCTTCATCCCCTGTGGTCCAGAGGGCATGGCAGGCGAGCCCAGAGCACGGACTTCTCTCACCCTGGGGCCTCAGGTCACCAAGCGAATGGGCCGGAGCGGTGTTTGCATGGCCTGCAGATCCTAACGCCGCATCCAATGCAGGCTGGACCTCTGCCCACGGGCGGGGTGACCAGAGGCGACCGTCTGCCCATCCCCCGAAGCAGGTATTTCAACACCACGCAGGCCACTGAGCCTCTCACAACCTCACCGAGGGGGCCGCTTCCCGGAGCTTCGGGACCGTACAGAGGGGGCGGATACGGGTCGGGGGGCCCTGAGCTTCAACAGACACTCCAGCCGGAGCCGAGCTCCGAAGGACAAGCTGCACAAGCCAGGGAAGGATGGCAGTGATGTGGTTGGCTGGGAAAGAGGGGACAAGGCACAGGGGACAGCCAGACCAAACGCGGAACCGCCTGAGCTGCCACCTCTGGCGACAGACAGGAGCCGGGTCGGGGCGAGGACACCAGGCTGCCGGGACTGTTCGAGTTTCGAAAGCAAAGTGACGAAGGCACGGAGGACGGATTCAGCTGCTGGGCGTTTGTCCCAGGTGCCCATTCGGAGACGGCGCGACCCGCGCCCCGCATCTCACGGCCACCCCCGCATCCCTCTTCCAGTTCTCGCTAACGGGCCTGCGCCCTCTGACCTCTCAAACCTCATCGTCGCTGCTTGGCGCACAGGTGAACGGCCTCTGTGAAGCTCCTGGGCGCTGGCGACGCTCGTACCTATGCTAATTAAAGCCGCGTGGACCCGGGTCCGTCCCGACCCGCGGCTGGTGTGGCCGGGCTTGGCCCAGCTGTCCGGGAGATGCCCGTGGTGTCCACAGTCACGGGGCTGATCTGAGATGGGGCGAGCGGAGCTGCTGCTTCAGAGGGAGATGGATGGACGTGCCGTGGGACATCGCGTGTCCTCTCCACGGGGAGCCGTCCGGGAGGCTTCAGGAGCCGAGCGGCTGAGTCCCCCACGCAGCGGCGAGCGCCGCCCACATTCTGACGTCGTGCTTCGTAACCGGACCCAGGCGTCTCCCACGCAGCTTCACCTGTCACGGGCGAGGCCTCAGACGCTCCGTCCTCCCACAAGGGCCTCTCACCCCCTGGAGTGTGACGCAGGTGGCAGCTCGGAAGCCTTGCTATGAATAAGAACCCCATAAAATTCTCCTCCGCAGACCCCCGCTGGAACCTTCCGCTCAGGAAGCCATCAGCTGGGGTAAGCGTGGTGTGCCCCCACCCACGGGCTAGATCCCCTTTAAGAAACACCGGCTTATCATGTCTGTGGCTTGTTCCGAGGCCGGGGCCATAGCCTCCACGCTGCAGGCCTGGCCCGGGGGCCGCCTGGGGCTGGAGGGAGGCAGGAGGAGGAGACACAAGTGTTAGTCCCTGTAAATGCGCCCGAGGCCAGTACAAAGCCATCGGAGGGTCAGCCCTCGGCCCGTGGGGACCCTCCGCCCCCCCCCGCCCCCGCCGCCTGTGTTCGAACCCCGGCCACGGACGTCCGCTGACGGGTCGCGGGGCCTGGCAGGCTCAAAGGTACAACCTAAACTCACACCACCTCTAGAAAAACAGCTAAGAGAAACTTTGGGGACCTCACGGTAGGCAGAGTTCTCAGACTCGACACCAAAAACACGAGTCACCAACGGGGAAAGGTGAACGGGACCCCATCGAACCTGGGCGCTCTTGTTCTGTGAACAGACTCATTTCGAGGATGAAAAGACGAGGCAAAGCCCGGGGTGGGGGCCGTCGGAGGCCGCGGACCCAGGAAGCGCCCTGCGTGGGACACGTGTGCAGGA
>NW_011889385.1:216879-217189 GCF_000151845.1 Pteropus vampyrus
GCACTCTGCCCCGACGACAGTTTAATGTCCCGTCGTCCCCGCCCGGGTCTGCACCTGGACCCTCTGACGGTCACTTCCGTGTGACGGCTGTCCCCACACCTCGCTCGGGGGCTCCCCTCTGCAGGACGCCGTTCCTGCGCAGGCTTACGTGGACGCGGGGGTGAGCCCTCTGTCCCCCCCGTTCCCCCAGGGGCCTTCCGTCACTGCCTCCCCGTCCCGGCTCCTCAGAGACCCGCTCGAGACACACACAGGTGACTAGCTCTCTCCCACCTCGAGAGGGGCCCGTCTTCAAAAACGTGTCCCCGCCGTC
>NW_011889386.1:0-14381 GCF_000151845.1 Pteropus vampyrus
ATTCTCAGACTATCCTTGAATGTGGCGGTGATTCAGTCCATTTTCTCCATGAGTTTTTTCCTAGGGAAATCCTTACCCTGGATCGTCCAGGTAAAAGGGAAGGATGCCAGATTCTAGCACCTGAGGCTTTACGCGAAGGACCAGAGAGATGGAGCATTCATTTCACAAGAGTCCACGAGGACAGAGATGCCTCATGGAACGATTTGCAGGACCGATGCATCCGTGGCACGCGGCAGGAAGCCCAAGACCAGAGGTCCCTGAAGAAAGGTCATTTACTTTACCCTCTCGTCCAGACCAGACATGCTCTTGACCGTGCATTTCCCGTTGTCCCGTTTTGGCAGTCAAACATTTATAAACCAGCTGGTCGAATGAAAAGAAACATCTGGAAGCAGATGTGGCAACTGTTTAACAGTCTTTACTTCCGTGTGGGTAGGAGCCCACTTCCGCTACGGCCAGTTTAAGTAGCATTATCCTTTTCTTCTTATTGGGATGAAATATATATCACGCAAAATGTGCCGTTTTAACCATTTTGAAGTGTATGATTCAATGGCTTTAATTACATGCAGAGCGTCGTTTCTAAAACGTTTACATCACCCCACATAAGAATTCCGTACCCATTAAGCACCAGCTCTCCAAACGCCTATTTCCCGGCTCCCCAGCCTCTAATAACCTCAAACCTACTTCCTGTCTCTGCGAAAAACAGCAGTCACCCCTGATTGATCTGTGGGAGATACTCACTTCTTAGAAGTAAAGATTGACGTTAACGCCCTTGATTGATGGAATGAGTCTCATCATCCTTCCCTTCGTCGCCACAGACATTTGGAGAAATAGCTGAATTACTATGTCCTCAAACACTGACACGCTCAGGATTGAAAATAACATCCTTTCCCCTGTTGTAGGTTTGCATTCATTTCTCCAGAAGAGACTCAGCTCTTAATCAATAAGTGCGTGTCGTGTGTACTAGTGTGTGCGTGTGCCGTGCAGGTATGCGTGGTACGATGAATCGTTTTTGACCTGGACCTTCTCTCAGATTGTTTGCTGTACCTTAGTAGAAAAAAAAAAAACACTTCTTTGCCAAATTCTAACGTTACAGGTAACGATTGACAGTAAGGCAGCCACCAAGTCATTGGGCTTAAGCTATAAATAAGCAGTGGACTCCACGCCATAGTGAGTATGCGCTAGAAAACCTTATTATCCACGTTTTGCCCAGCGAGAGAGACAGGCATCCCCATTTTAACAAATTGCACGGCGTCTCAGAGAGAGGCAGAAATATGACTTAAAAATAAACAAAAGCACGCTTCTCAGAGTCCGTACTCTATCTTCAGTATTTGAAGGTGCAGCAATGGAACGGGTTTTGCACCCGAGGCAGAGTGGCGCTGTTGGATTCAAAGCTGTGAACAGCAAGCCCACGACAGAGGCAGGGAGCCTCCGGGAGCACGTCTCTCTCTGCTTTCAAGGTGTCATCGTTCCGTCCCTTGGCGTCGTACGTTAATGATGCCGTTTGGGGTTTTGCGTTCTCCCCTCGTATATGACTGCGTCTTTTTGTTGTAGGTTGACGATGGCAAGATTTAGCCGTGCAGACATGCCCCGGGGAGCAAGGGTTTTCGTCTAGAAAAAGACGGTAAAGTAGGGTTGATTTCTCCGTGTTCTCGGAAGGGCTCCGTGCGACTTCTTTCTCTTGCGGTTGTTACGGCCGCTTTCATGTTTTTATCAATGTGGTCTTGTCGCGACCATTCTTTTGTGTCAAATGGGCCGTCCACATCTTTCGATTCATTAGTTTGAATGCTTTTCTAACCTTGGCAAATTTAAAGCTTCATAGGATCGCGGTTGAATGTGGCCAGCTAGCGCGTCAAATCCCAAAAATGACTTTAAATTGAACTCTTCCTCTTCTTCCCTCAAGTCCTCTGTCCTTCCTTCTAGTAATTCCTCAGATGATCACCCCAAACGGGGAAGGTAATTTGCTGGGTTTAGTATTTCATCTAAGCGATTGATTGCGGACTGAATTCAGGCCCGTAGAAATAAGAGTCCATTCACTCTTTGCCAAAAAGTAGCCTTTTCTTTCGAGGACAAGAAGGCAAATTAATATCCTTGGCCTTTCGCTAGTATCTGCAAGGTGATGAGCAGAAGGTGAGCATAGAGGTCTATGATGCCGAAATGGGATCTTTGAATGGTAGGAGTGGGTCATGGTGCATAGTCCGTATATATGTGACAGGCGCTCCGCATGGTTATCTTATTCCTTACGCATTCCTTTGGCTTTCGGAATATGCGTTGGCTTTTCGAAACGCGGCGTGCCTCGAATGTTCTCGAAGGCAGCCGTACCACGATGGGAGGCGTTTCGGGAGAGGACAGCTGTCTCGTCTGTCCTCTGTGGCGAAATGCTACTTGCAGGAGGACCAAG
Source organism: Pteropus vampyrus (assembly GCF_000151845.1). Lineage (NCBI taxonomy): Eukaryota > Metazoa > Chordata > Mammalia > Chiroptera > Pteropodidae > Pteropus > Pteropus vampyrus. The sequence goes on from NW_011889386.1 coordinate 2,399, forward strand.
GCACAAGCACAGCAAGGATGTTCGCGTCTTAGTAGCACCAACTGCTAGAATCGAGCCGGCTTGGGGAGAATAGCATTCCTTGGAGCAAAAGGCCGACTGTTCGTCCAGAAAGGAAGGCTCACGATGAATCACTGGAGTATTGACAGGTACGATGTGCATAAACCGATGAAAATAAGCCACTCTCGTGAAGGGAAGAGCTTTCCAAGGGCCCTTTCGTTGACGATATTGGAACTCAGAGCGCAGTGATGGTGTACGCAGGAGCCTTTGTGCCCTGACTGTGGAGCAACATTGGACTTGAGGCGACACAGGGTTCAGATTCAAGGTGGAAGTGGGTGGAGCAGCCAGCATCCGAGAGACCCCGGGGGATAGAGCGTAGCCCCAGCCGCACACGTGGCGAAGAAGCTCAATTAGACTGTGTCTTTTGCCCCAGGAGAGAGATGTGTGCTTACCGCAGCACGCCACGTAGAATTCCTTCAGCTCCGAAAAGAAATGAGTTTGCGATTGTCCGGACGCATATATGCATACGTACCATGCTTACATGTATACACGTGTCCCATATCTGTGCACATATGTGTACACGCCACACATACATGTATGTGTGCATCACATGTATGTGTGTACGCACATTTCTTCTTCCTCTAAATGCTTGGAGAAATTTGCATAAACTACCATGGTTTAGTTAGCACCACAGGTTAACACACTGCTTCAGTCTCTGGCTGCATGAAAGATCAGCCTCGTTCTTATGTTCTTGCGAGTTACCAGGATGCGCACCCTGGGAACTATTTTCCATGTCATAAAATATTTGGCTGCATAGTATGAGGAGTTTAGAAATCGATTTTAAAATTCTAATATCCTCAATAATTTAGCTATGGAAAAACATCATCATTATTTGTTACCTTATTCTGATGAAAACACTACAGGACAAAATATTTTGGAGAAACTAAAGTACGATATCGATTTTATGTTGAGCAGTTAAGATTACTGCGCTGATTAAGTGCCATAAAATGTGGTTTCTATAGCTTCTTAACTAACATGTTGGAAGAGATTTGGGATGCTTTACAAGACACCTTTTCAGAAGAAATCTCGAATTCCGAAAAGGACGAAAATGCCCTACAAATTGAGGGGGGAAAATCATATAGCTCCATAGCCAAATAAGTTGAGTTACAAATACCAGTTTAGATAAGGGCAAATTTAATTTTTAGAAAAGCTAAAGCAATAAAAACACGGAAGACATTTCACCTAACTCTTGGTGAAACGTCGTCTACAGCGGGACTTCTAATCTGGGCTGGAGAAGGGTCTTTGGAGACCCTCTGCATCTTTTAAGTTATATGCACATTTCGTGTGCTTGCCCAGATGGACTTGCGCGTTTCCTTTCTGGCTCTGTGTCCCTCCCACCCAGCCATTGTTGAGTTACGGATGAAATGTCTAAAACCGGACGTTGTGGAAATAGAGTTCAAGTTTATGGCCGAAATGAGAGAATTGCCTCATGAACTGGGAGAAGCGATGTAGCAACAGGGAGGTGATCGGGCTGTAAATGGCCAGGGCACCGGACGAGAATAGCGAAGGCACGTATTTGACAGTGCATGCATTGTAATCACGTGGCTTGGTGACTTTTCAGTCCAGTGAACTTGCACGTGGGACCACCACCCTGATCAGCCGGCAGGACCACCCCGTCTATACCCGCCCTCCCCCCGTGTGCACCTGGGTCACTAACTGCTGCCCTCCGCACAAGTAACCCTGAAATGGACTTCTGACCCCAAGAGGGACTTTGGTGTGTTTTGAGCTTCACGTCAGACAGAATCATCCAGTATGTTTTCATAGTGCCTGTCAGGGGTCATACCTACGTCTGCATTTAAAAATAATTATCATGAGACCACCGTGTAGCTGAGATGTTTTACAGGATAACCCTGGTTGAGTTTGGAATAATGCTGTTCATCTTAGACCATCCGGAAAGTTCTAAAAGTCATAAACCGAAGAATGAACATCATCCGTAATGCTCACACCAAGAGCCACAATTAGCGTTTCCGGGTATCCTGACTGTTTTTTTATTTTTTATTTTTTTATAATGCTTTTACACCATTTCGATTTTACTTAGTGATGCATTTTGTTTTATAGCTATGCCGCTTTAAAACGTATTTTTGACGGTTGAGGAGTTATTTTGTTATTTATTTATTTCATGGTTTATCTTCCTGTTTTGGGGACTTACGAGTCATTTCTAATGTTTCGCTGTTTTTAAATATCAATAATGGAAGTCAATGTGCTTCTGTCTGTGAGTATGTCATAGTACAAGTATTTATATATAATTATTTTTCTTACATAGAATATTTATCTGTAGACGAATATACATATGTGATTATTTTCTTCGAATTACTCCAGGGAGGGGAAATTGCTAGAACTAAGGGTGTTAGCGAAGTTAAACTGTTGCGTCTCTGTCTCCACGTTGCCCCTCGAAAGGGTGCATCAGCTTGTGTCTCTCATTAGCAATGCGGAGAGCCCGCGAGTCGCCATTTATCCGCGCCCCGACTCATGCTGGTGGTCCCATGCAAATTCTTTGGCCATTCGGTGAGCATGACTCCTACTGGGAATGACTTGTGTCCTAAAATGCACCAGCCAAGTTGTTTACACAGAACTAAGTCACTTCCTGGTAGTGGAGATGACAATAGGAAGTTTGAAAAATATTAGAATGGTTCAAAAGACATATCATGCTGAGCTAGATAGGCAGTGTGGATGCTCGTCTGCCTCGTGTTGAATAGGACCTTCTAGAATTGTCTCCTACGCCCCATTCTCATCTAACACATTTACCAGGATCTTATGATTGGTACAAAGATTCAGGCAGAGCCCACTAGGCATTATCTAAAATAGAACACACCATTCCTGCCCTTGAAAGGCGAAATTTCACTTTAATTCCGTAAAAGGGCTTAAAAAATTGTAGGAATTCAGGACAGCTAGCTGTAGAAGCATTTTCTCGAGGCATTCGATGACAGCAATCACGTGCGTTCCAAAGACAGGTGACTCTTGTGACAAAAGACGGGGAATCTGAACAGGTTTGAAGGGAAGAAAGGATCTAGTTGTTAGCACACAGTGAGTGAGACATTCCAGCACTTTCGAAAGTGTGAACAGAATCCCAAAGGAAGAAAACTCAAGACGCCTTTAGATTTATTGAGGTTTAGTTGACAAACGGAATCGTAGAATGTGTAAAGCATCCAATGCGATGATTTATGTATGCCCTGTGAAAGTATTTGCCCCATTGAGCTAATGAACACATCTCTCACTTCACCTCCTTCCTTCCTTCCTTCCTTCCTACCTTCCTTCCTCCCTCCCTCCCTTCTTTTCTCTTTGCTGAGAACAGTTAAGTTTACTTTCTTAGCAAACTTTAATAAGACAATAAGGCAGGATTTACTCCTTTTTAAAGACTGAATAATTCAAGACATTTTGGAAAAGTGCAATGAACCCTTTTTCCCTTGGATCCAAGAATCGACATCTTTTAAGATCCAAATTCTGGGAGTTAAGAATGGGTTACAAAGGGAAGAAACACACTGCAGTAAGTGGTGAGGAGCTCAGTGCACATCGGTTTGTGAGAGCGCCCCTTTCGTGTGGGCCAGGTCTCAGGGAATTGCGAGAGGGAGGATTTAAAGGAAAGAGAGATGGGATGCAGAGAGAAGGAACGTTTTGAAGCACAAGGTGGCTAGGGGATGGCAAAGCCAGATGCATCAGACATAAAGTAACCATTGGATAAATCAATGTACAATGGTCAGGAAAAATCAGAACAGCGCAAAGACAAAGCATTCAGGTAGCTTTTACCAATTTAATCATTCTGCCTCGGGCTTACCGTGGTCACAGTCATGATCGGCTCCGAAGAGCTTTCCTGGTAAGGAGCAGAGAGGGCAGGTAGTGTACCATATACTTATAGTTTCTCATAAATTTGCATGTGCACACCTGTTAAAGAAATTCCGGTAAATATCAAATACATCTGTATGTGTGTTTTTGCCTGTGTCCAGCAGCTAAGGAAATTATGACATGCATAAAAGAACAGGCATCAGAGAGTTCAAAATACCATTTCTTCCCCTTCCCCACCTACCTGGCCCCGCAAAAGATTTATTGGTCATCTTTATGACACCAACTATGTTGTCTAAAAATAAATAAACAAAAGAGCAATATCCCAATATCCTGCCCTTTCTGTCTGGATTTTACTTCATAATGACCAGATAGCCAATGAAGGGAAGTTATTATTTTTTTTTTATGCACTTAATTTTTTTCTATTACAGTTGACATCCAGTCTAGTCTAGTACCGATCTAACATCATACAGGGTTGTTACAATATTACTGACTACATTCCCTGTGCTGTACTTTACATCCCTGTGGCTATTTTGTAACTACCAATTTGTACTTGGGACATTATTCTTTGCAGAGAACCTTGTGCATAAGCGAAGGAGGAATATTAGGATTAGAATGTTGCGCTTTGCCACACCTATGATATCATATGTCAAAGCAAGGCTCTTCGGTGGCTGCTAAAATCTGCAGGGGAAAAGCAGATGAACATCCTTCAAATGGCCCCGTCAGGGTGTCCTCTCCAGAAGCACAAGTCTATCTCATCAGCATTAGAAGTGCCTCCTGCTTGGATGCAATAAGAAAAATGTAGCATGGCTTGAGCTCTTTATTTGAAGCTGGCAGCAGTGCCCTGGGGAGGAAGTGGTAGCGTTCCAGGTGACTTATTGGAAGCTGCCAGTTTTGCTTGATTTCTCTGACTACGAACTTGAAAGTCCAGTACACGGGAGAAAGCATGACCCTTTGTGCATGACGGCACTCTAGTGCGAGCCACTAGGTTTTGGCTCTGGGAGCTCCACAGTCAAGACTCTGTATTTAATAGGAAACATTTATTTTTTTGTTTGCAAAGCTTGAAGAGTAGGCTCTGCCTTCTGAAAAGGCCACGTTGGGGGTTTAAATGTCCACAGTGCCATTGCCAAGGCAAGCTGGGAATTGCATGATTCCCAGAACTAATGCCAGCACTTGGGAAGAAGCTTACAGAGGAAACACCAAATCTATAATCCCCATGACCACCACCACCACCATCATCATCATCACCATCATCACCATCATCACCATTATCACCATTATTATCACCATCATCACCATCATCATCACCACCATCACCACCATCACCACCATCACCACCACCATCACCATCACCACCACCACCATCACCACCACATCACCACCATCACCATCATCACTATCATCATCATCACCATCACCATCACCACCATCATCATCACCACAATCACCATCATCACCACCATTATCAACATCACCACCATCATCATCATCACCACCATCATCATCACCATTACTATCATCACCATCATCACCATCATGACCACCATCATCATCACCTTCACCATCATTACCATCATTACCATCATCATCACCATTATCATTATCACCACCATCATCATCACCACCATCATCGTCACCTTCATCATCGTCACCACCATCATCACCATCATCATCATCACCATCATCGTCACCTTCATCATCGTCAACACCATCATCACCACCATCATCATCACCATCATCATCACCACCATCATCACCATCACCATCATCATCAACATCATCATCACCATCACCATCACTACCATCATCCCCATCATCGTCCTCATTATTATTGTTAGGACTAGGAGAAATCAATGTCTGGAGGCTCCATGCCAAAACTGCAAATTAATAGGGAACCCAAAGTTTGTGGAATCCAAGACCAGCTCTCTCCAAGGGAAACGAGAACATGCTCTGAACATAGTGAGAAGATTCAGTGTGAAGCGTGAATAGGGTGGAAAGTCCTAGAAGTGGATGATGGGAGGCTTCCTTTGGGGCTGGCTCACTTGGGCTGGGCTGGGCTGAGCTCCGCTTTCCAGAGCAAGCCCCAATTCTCTGCAGCCTTCTCCAAAATGTCTCTGCTCAGCTGGCATTTGTATTTCCTCCAAGAATGAAAAGAGTGTCCCCGAGCAGCACGGAGGATTAGCCAGGGCATGGGAACTGCAGAAAGACAGACCTTTGCTGAAATCCTGGGGATTCACCCTTTGCTTGCTCTATGATCGAAGTCACCAAACATCTCCAGTTTTCACATTTGGAAATGAGCATAATAGAACAAAATTTGCAAGTTCATTTGTGGAGTAAATGAGAAACATAAAGCACCGACATAGATGTGCTAAAATCTCCTTTTTTTATTGAGTAGTTAATAATATATAAAATCTAGTCTTGAAGGGAGACGTCATGGGTATAAAATTGTCCAAAAATAGTTGTAATTGGCTTGACATTTTATTTGAGGGGAAGGCAAAGTATAGAAAGAAGAGGCTTAAAAGCTAGAAAGCCCCTAATTTCCTTAGGCTCAGCCTTTTTATCAAAGGATTCACATACTACATCCTCATTTTAAAGAGGATCCTGATTAGCAAGCTGTCTTAACTAATCAGTGACCGTTATTATTGTTTTCCTGTGCACCTACTATGTGATCTCGCCCCACTAGATAATTTCACACAGGCTCTCTCTGTCCCTCTTGAGAACCAGGGGGGTGAAATCATGCCTGTTTTAGAGAGGAAGCAAGTGAATGAGTCACCAAGAGATCTTTTTTCAGTGTCTACAGAGTTCACGCACCTTGGAAGGAGCAGGTCATGAGCTCTGCTGTCTTCACAGATACAAACGTTTTCATGAAAATTCTGACACCCACACACAGAGCGTACACAATATTTTTGCATCCATTCATGGAATATGCATAAAAACAAAAATATGATCCTTTTGTAAATGCATGTGTAATTTTTATGAAGTATATAGATGACTACAAACAGTCACCAACATATTAGTCATCTCTCTCTCTCTCTCTCTCTCTCTCTCTATATATATATATATATATATATATATATGTATAAATATATTTTAGGCTGGGGCAAAGTTACATGGTTTGTTATTCAAAGAAAAAAAGCCTGAATAAGCCCACACTCGCGATATCATATGCTAGTATGGCAATTTTACTGTTTAATTTTTTTCTCCATTTTTCCTTTTTTATTCTCTATCAATATTAATATAAGTAACCTACCTATATGGTGCTGCTTCAAAATATATATGATAAAAATGAATTCTTGTGAATGACTTTTTGGGTGAACTGTATGAATGATGAGTCACAAATCTAAAGCTTAGAGAGAATTTCCTGGTTTCCTGGTTTAATCTGTGCTAATTGCCAACGCTGATTTTAAAGTCCTTCCTCCTCGATGTAGTGACTCAAGGAACACGGACTCCTCCCGTTTATTACATATGGGAACTAGGGGGTGGAAATACTGCCATCTTGTGTTGTATTTCTTAAATGTTTTTCATCGGCCCGAGTGAAACATTGAAACAAATCTTCAGATGTCTAGCCCTTGGGTGCCGCTAAGCAGAGAAAGCTCTTTAGTCTCAGATAAATGCCTTCTTTTCTTCTTCAAAGGACGAAGATTATAAATACATTTTAAATTCTCTTAATGAATATTTAAATTAAAAATCCACAAAGCATCTGCGTGATCATTTCTCTCCATACGGAAGAGTCACTTCTCAAGTCTGGAAACGCAGAATTTTTGTCTTGCTTGGATCTCACTGCATCAAAATATTATTTAGTTAACACTGGTCGCTCAGGAAGCATTATTTATAAGCTTTGCATGTCATGAACGAGTAGTATACTTGGATTTGAAAAGCTGCTGTCAGAAATGCCTTGGGACTGTAAGAGTAGAGAAGGCATAAGGACTTCAGATGAAAGAGATTCATTCCTGCCCAGCTGCCTGGGGTCCCCTGTTGGGTTAGAAAATGGAGTCAGCCCTGAGCAATCATGGACTTCAAGCATTTTGTCATGAATTCTCTCTGAAGAAACCTTGCCAACCTGTGTAACTACTAGCCCATTTTAGTTATACCTAAATTTTTATATCATCCTGTGAGCTAGATGGAAAGGATGACATTTCCAGCATATTGTACATACAGACATCTAAACACAAAACTGCAACCTTACTCTTTTAAATGGATCTGATATAACCGGTCACAGCATCTTATGCCTACTATAATGAATTGAACCCCCACCTCCGCCGCCCCGCAAAAAAGCTCGTCTTTAACAGAAGGGAATTTGACATCATTTATTTTATTCCTCAAATTTTAGTTTCCTTTCCACTTTCTCCAGAGAGTTTTATCTTAAAGTAATATTATCTGATGCTCGAACAATCTCTTATTGGTTACTTATTTTCCATTTGTCCATGCTGTGAATATTTGGGTCTTCCCCAATTCCATATGTTGAAATGCTAACCCCCAGTAGGATGGTGCTATGAAGAAAGCTCTTGGGGGGTGATGACGTCATGAGAGTGAAGCCCCCATAATGGGATTAGTGTCCTTGTAAGAGACCCCAGAGAGCTCCCTTGTCCCCTCTGCCATATGAGGGCATAGCGAGAAGGTGGCGTCTGTGAACCAGGAAGTGGTTCTCACCTGGTCAGGGTTCTCACCTGACCGTCCTGGTGACTTGACCTTGGACTTCGAGCTTCCAAAACCATGAGAAATAAATTTCCCTTTTTCATAGGCCACCCAGTCTATGGCATTTCATCATAGCAGCCTGAACAGACCAAGATACTTACGGAAAACGAAACTGTATTGTCTTAAACGTTACTTTAAAAAAGTTCCTTGTAACTAACTGTAAGACTCTAAGAGTTTAAAAGATTTCCTCCAGTTTGGGTTATTATTGTATTTATTATTACCACATAAAAACCAAAACGACACACGTTATTTAATTAAAATATAATTAAAACTTAAACGTTGATAATTGTTAAAATGTTTTTGTCTCAATGATACGAGGGAAGTTCTTTTCCCTCTTTTAAATTGATTTATATATACATATAGAAGGGTTTCTCAACTTTGACACTATTGACATTTGGGGCTGGATCATCTGTTAGGAGGTGGGGGAGGGAACTGTCCTGTGCATTGTGGGATTTGTGCAGCATCTCTGGTCTCTTCCACTAGATGTCAGTACTGTATCCCCAGCGTAGGCACCCAAAACTGCCCCCAAATGTTGACACATGTGCCCTGGGGACCAACCTCCACACCCGCATGAGAACCCTGCTGACCAGTCAGTTAGGTCATCCTTCAGTTTTCTGAAAACAAACATTTGGAAACACTGATTTTCAAAAGGATTTATTACCCATCGCTATCGTCATTCATTTTCTCAAATTCTCATAAACAAACCCCAAATAGTTATAACAGGACTTATGAAGTGATTATTAATTTTACATGTTATATTTCACCCTAAGAGGCAATCTTTTAACCCCATAAACAGAGTTGAGAACAATCGAAATATTGTTCAATTGCAATAATCCTTTCCCAAGACTATATTTTTAATGAAAATATGCCTTACATATGTCTTTGTCAAAACCTTCGATCTATTATAAGGCCACGTAAAGTAATTAGCAAATCAGCCTTCTCTTCAAAGTAATCAACCCTATTAGACTTCCTTTCTTGTCAAAATAGTCCGATGAAGTAGATCGAGTTAAATAAATGAGTTAATATGTGTTTCAAAGAACATCGTATAAGACTTACTGAGGAATAAATTACAGTTGGCATTTATAAGACTAATTACCAAAAGCAGTAAAGAGCTAATATAATGAATTTATTTTATTGTAGGTTACATAAACAAGAATAAGGCTATATTCTGGTACTTATTATTTAATTTGCAGTAATGTAAAGTGATGTCTTGTATAGAATTGCATGCTCTTCTTAAGCGAGTGATGTGACAAATGACATAATATTCTTTCAATAAATATATGTGCTGTGTTAGGCTATGGGGAATAATTAATTAAGGACCATCTATAAAAATTCAAACATAACTTCATTAATCGTGTTAGACATCATTAGCTTACTTTTCCTTGTTATTTATTGGTAAAGAAAGAATACAAAACTAAAAAATTAATCATCCCAGCGGGCTGTGAGTTTTGTCTTATTAATGAGCAGAACAGTAAACATTTTATAAGATAAATAAGGCGAGGTTGACTGCAATTTAAATAAATAGACTATTACTTGTTTAGGGAAAGGAGGTTTCCATTATTATTGGTTACCACGTCAATCCAAGAGAAATCGCAGAGAATTTTTTTTCCTTCCAGTTTTAACCCAACGTAATATGAAAATTTGCTAGATCTAAACACCCGTCAATGGCATTTAATAAAATCAGGATCACTAACTGGTATCGATTCAGCTGCTGGAAGATGTTGTTTTCTTTCCAACTCGTTGACGCCATGGGCTTGTGTGTCGAGGCTCTCTGAAAAGAATCGTTTGCATGCCCAATGTGGGGAAAATAACTTTTCTCGTTCACCATTTTTAAGTAACGCTCCCTTCGCTTTGTCACTAGACTGTCCGGAAAGACAGTTGAGGACGCGGAAAAGGTGGGATTGAGGTTGGTCAAGGGAAATGTCCGTCAGCGCCAGGGGCCCAAGATCCTCTCTTCTAGCCTCGCCTCTCCCCTGGAATGGGGGCAGAGTGTGCGAACATAGCCCACGTTGTAATTTCATTGACTTTCCTGATCGATGAACATTTTACATTCTGTTCCCTGTTTCCAGAATTTGTCGAAACTCTGCTCCTGTCTCCAACCCAGTCTGTCTCCCTTATGGATTAACGTTTTCATATGAATGCCATTTTTGTGAGCTTTTGAGAGGAGAGAGATGATACGTGTGGTTAATGCACCTGGATAAGCAAATGTCTTAATCTTGCCAACCCTCAAAAGTTAGATCTTATTTAATGAGATAGTTGACTTCATTAATAAGATAATTAACTCCTCATAACTGCATTTGTAATGGAGAGTTTGAGTTTTTATAGTATCTCTCACCAAATTAAACCTTTTAATGTTCTATATATTCTATTAGAATAGATTGAGAGCACTTAATAATGTGTGCAATTGCTTTTTTTCTCTCTGAGTAAAAAGCTTATCAGAGGTATAAGGAGCTATCAACAATCTCCTTTTGCCTTAGGTCAGGATTTGGCACACTAGAGCCTATGGTCAAATCCAGCCAGCTTCCTGTTTTTGTAAATAAAGTTTTATTGAGACACAATCACTCCCATTCTTTTATGTCTATGGCGGATTCCGAGTTTAACAGTGGATGGAGTTGGGTAATTGAGACAGAGACGGTATGAACACAGAGATGAAACGATTTACTATCTGCCTCTGTCCGGAAAATGTTTGCTGATCACTGCCTTAGATTTCTACATGATGTACATTATCCTGCTGGCTGGTCTTTGCATGGTCTGTGCCAAGCTGGATTAATTATTTGTAGGAGATTTCAGATGCTACAGTTATGGCTTGGGGGAACCCCTTGACTCAGATATATTTACTGTGCTTTATTCTAGCCACACACATCAACATATGTCTGGCATATGAGAGCAAGTCTTCTATGTTGCAGCTGATCAAAGGTTTGCTTTGATCAAGGGGATTTTCCACTCAAGTCTTCCTTGAGTTAAACCAACAGCCTTATTGACTTGTATCCTATTTGTATTTAGTCATTTATATTATTCATGAATGGAAACAAAGCATTCTCTAGGGCTTGCTCATTTACGGATGTGTACAATGTGCGTTTATGGCTAGTCTTGCCACATTTAGCAAATAAAAACACAGGATGCCTAGTTAAAGCTGAATTTCAGATAAGTACCAGATCATCTGTTAGTACAAATATGTCCCATGAAAAAAGAATTGTAATTTACCAAGGTGCCTTGGGTTTTATCTGGCAATCCTATTTATGACTTAAATTTATAGTATGTATGTTAGTTACGGTATGATTTAGAGTCTATAATTTTCTGAGGTGGTAGCACTCTAGGAAAATACCCCAAAGATGATGAATAAACTCGAAATAAATAATTGAAAACCCCACCTTTACAAATGCCTGCCATCATATTGATTGATGCCAATCATTGAAGAAACAGATGTACGCAGAATCAACAGCAGTTGATTCCC
>NW_011889386.1:14431-23180 GCF_000151845.1 Pteropus vampyrus
ATTCCGAGTTTAACAGTGGATGGAGTTGGGTAATTGAGACAGAGACGGTATGAACACAGAGATGAAACGATTTACTATCTGCCTCTGTCCGGAAAATGTTTGCTGATCACTGCCTTAGATTTCTACATGATGTACATTATCCTGCTGGCTGGTCTTTGCATGGTCTGTGCCAAGCTGGATTAATTACTTGTAGGAGATTTCAGATGCTACAGTTATGGCTTGGGGGAACCCCTTGACTCAGATATATTTACTGTGCTTTATTCTAGCCACACACATCAACATATGTCTGGCATATGAGAGCAAGTCTTCTATGTTGCAGCTGATCAAAGGTTTGCTTTGATCAAGGGGATTTTCCACTCAAGTCTTCCTTGAGTTAAACCAACAGCCTTATTGACTTGTATCCTATTTGTATTTAGTCATTTATATTATTCATGAATGGAAACAAAGCATTCTCTAGGGCTTGCTCATTTACGGATGTGTACAATGTGCGTTTATGGCTAGTCTTGCCACATTTAGCAAATAAAAACACAGGATGCCTAGTTAAAGCTGAATTTCAGATAAGTACCAGATCATCTGTTAGTACAAATATGTCCCATGAAAAAAGAATTGTAATTTACCAAGGTGCCTTGGGTTTTATCTGGCAATCCTATTTATGACTTAAATTTATAGTATGTATGTTAGTTATGGTATGATTTAGAGTCTATAATTTTCTGAGGTGGTAGCACTCTAGGAAAATACCCCAAAGATGATGAATAAACTCGAAATAAATAATTGAAAACCCCACCTTTACAAATGCCTGCCATCATATTGATTGATGCCAATCATTGAAGAAACAGATGTACGCAGAATCAACAGCAGTTGATTCCCAATTGAAAAGAATTCTACCGTAACCTAGATTGATTAGGTATTAAACACGCTTAAACTAAACAATGGAAGAGCCCACCCCCTGGAGACAGAGGCTGGCATATGGTGGGCGCTCCATAAATATTCGTTGGGTGGCGCCTGAATGGTAGATATCGATGGAAGCAAAATGAAGAGATTTAAGAGTATGTCAAAACTGCCACAAAGTAAAAAGAATGCCACATTTTGCTGGTATAACTGTTCTGTAGCTCACCGAATTTTTCTTTATCCTTTCTAAAGTTGAGTGTTCCCTCACATTTTCTTATCAGTCACTCTTTAAGAAATAGTAAGAGAAAAAAACCCTCAGATTTTACCATGAAAGGATTTAAGAAAATAAGGACAGTGAGGGAATGAATGAATGAATGAACGAACGAATGAATGAATGAATGAGGCACTTACATATGCTGCATGTTCATATGCTGCACGTGAAGAGTGTCGGCTTCACATCAAGGAGGAATCCTGCTTTAACTCATTTTTCGTTTGCCCCGAGAATAGTTGCCAGTTGCACTTGTTTGTGGCTGCAGCGTCTACCCCAAGATAACTTATGGGAAACAAATAACATCATTCTGTTTACAGCATTCTGTTTTCAGTCGCGGTATTTCTATTGACAAAATATTGTAATTCTCCATCGCTGAGCACGGAGAGTCAAATCCCAGAAAACGTAGCATCCCTACACGTGATGTTAAATTAACGCTGGCAGCGAGCGTTTTTTTGTTTTTGTTTTTGTAAACGGGGAAAAAGGTTAAGAATAGCACATGGACTGTGTCCTACCTGGATTCTCACCAGAACTGGGTGTACCGAGACTCCGGGTTTCCACTTAAAGGTTTTTAAAAATATATTTTATTTTTCATTCATTAATGGTAGCATCCGTCAAGTCCCGCTCATAAAAATTATCTTCTAAGCTATTAATCCCGCTCTGACTTATTTTGCCTGCGGCTCTGCCTAGCAATTTGATTTGAAGTTTGCGTCTAAGTGTTTTTATTCGTTTGGTAAACGCCCGATTCAGCTTGCAAGAACCAAGGACATGAGAGTGTTGACCTTGCAAGCCGCAGGTCTAGGTCCCCGTTCTTAAACTCCTTGGAAGCATACTTCGATTTTCAAGCAGTGGATATGAGGTTGCAAGAGAGGTCCCTGTGGGGCCAGAGGACCCCAAGCTGGTCATCGATCACCCCTCCTCCTTTCCCAGTTTCTTCCAGTGCTGGTAATAAGTTTATCTTCCATAAGTAGCATGAGATGCCTTTGTTTTTATACTCATTCTATCATTCTCTCAAATTATAGGTCTTACTTGTATTACATTACTCTTAGAGTCAAAGTAAATGATTGTGGATATTTATAATTACAATTATTCATGGAATCAACTCACTAATGGAGAGCCACGTTGGTTTCCTCGAGGCTCTGTTTTATTTGTATTGGAACAAATTTATGCACACCATGATATATCAGATAGGATGCTCCAGACGGTGATTTTAAGCAACTTAGGCCAAAAGCTCTCGCAAGGGTTTGCATACAGTTTTAATAATATTCAGCTAAACACATAATCAGATGTTTCTAATATATTTTCAAAGGCCCCATATGGTTAAAAATGCCTGCCAGATTTCTCTGTTTTGATAAACAGAATGACATTTATTTAAACAGTTCTGAAAAATATCTTTTTTCTCTACCTTAAACTCAGGAAAGTTAGTGAAACCCCTGTTTTAGGCAATGGAGTGCCATGTTGTCGCGAAATAGCCTAGTGATGATTCTGACTTTATCTCTCAGCTGTCACTCTGGAGAGACCTCCTACCCCCAAAAACCCTAGCCTGCAAAGATTTAAGAGTTTTAAACCAAGAATGGACGATAGCGAGTGACCTCAGGGAACTAGTGGGCATCGATTTTTTAAAAAGTGATTTGTTATTTATTGTCCATGGATCGTGGTATTCTCCAAAGAGGTTGTTAGTTTACCACAGGACATTCAATATATTTATCAGAAATTCCACTTAATAGAAATTCAAACAGAATGGCCGAAACAAATCCAACAGAAAAATGACTAAACCCTTTAGACGTTATGACATTATGTTGACTTATTTCTACCCCGGCTCTGCGGGCCATCTCACCCATTTATTCCGATAGCAAGGAAATCTAATTGAATCCAAAGTCCTTGTCCTTGAAATTGAGCAGTTTATTGTTTTATCCGGATGTTTCCCTGTCAACCTTGCCCCATCTTTCCAGTTTCCTTCTCCAGCTGTGGAGTTTGAATCCTACCTAATCATAGACACGACATAAGGAAACGATGAGATCGTATGATGCATTTTCATCCTGAAATCCACAGCTTTAAACTTTTCCTATTCTTTTCCCTTGTCCTTCCCTGCTCGCCGACAGCTAACAAGACCTTAGGGGCCCAGGGACAGAGGAAGCCCTATGTCGCCACCCACACTCGGCTCCTTCCCAAATCCCGTGTTAGGGATAAGTGTGGTTTTGACTAGTACGTTAGAAAAAGGTGATTGTTGCTGATGGTTGAAGGAGGTCTACACTTACATTCACTCTCTAAGAGAATGGGAAAGAAATATCATGGTATCAGAATATGCAGGACTTGGAAGAATATGGATTCATCCCCGAGCGGCCAGGGACGACCCAGAGAATAAGCTCTGGGTGACATGCCACAAAACGTCTTCCCACGTGGAATTCGTCTTCCGGAAGTTCCCGAGATTCTCACAGTGTGTCCTCCATTCTTTCTCGTTTCGTCTTCGTAAAATTGGGTTCCTGGAGCTTAGTTTCGGGATTTCACCTCCATATTTTCTTTATATATTTTTTTGGTATCATTTCTCTGAACCGCAAAGTTTAAAACAAGGAGACTCAGTTTTTGTGAGACGGTTTCTGAACACGATCTTGCTTATTTTACGAAGCAGGCTTTTCTCCATCCATCCTTCGCTGCCCCTTCTTATAACTCTCCATAGTGATGGCAGAGCTTTCTTTTTCAGTATTCGAAAAATCTTTCTCAAAAATGTCAAGTTGTGTTTTCAGGGAAAGAGCCTGCGTTAGGTAGCTTTTGGTAAGTACTGAAATTAATGCCCACATCATTGAGATGATTTCCTCCATTGTACCTTGCGGCAAATTTTGAAAATAGAAGAAAAGGTACTTTCAGATAACTTCGGGCAAGTCCATCTACTTAGGGAAATTGAAAATTTCTATTTTTAAACTACAGAATACAGGGCCTTTTTTAAACTGGAGATTGTTCAGAACATTCAAGAGAAAAAAAAAAAAAGTGCCGACATTGCTTGCACTAAAGAACTGTGACTATTGAGGCCAGAATTGTTAAGGGAAAGATTCAGTCTCTGACTCAATTACTCCACTGCTAAAGAATGAGAGGCATAGATCTGGGCCAGGTAGGATGAGCCGATAGAAGACCTTCCAGGTGATGTCCGTTTATCGGCCCTGCACCTGACAGGTGCAAGACCGTTGCTTGCCATCCCTTCGTGTGACTCAGCTTTCCAGCTGGTGAACGCTATGATGCTCTTCGGGAGAAACGAATAACTTAGCTTTAATTTAAAGTAAGAATGTTGATTGTCTACGTTATGTGGAATTGGAAAAAAATTTTTTTGAGTAATTTCACAAGAAGGGAAGACCAAACCTGGAGAAAAGAGAGCCTGTCTTATAAAAACAGAACTCTCGAAAACCAACGAAAAAATAACAACGTGAAATAAGAGAAGAAGTTAGGAAATAATTTAGATAATCTCCACATAAGAACACATTTTTTTTGGTAATTAAACATCTGACTGCCTTGCTGAATTTGAAATATCAAAATATGTTGCACAGAAAAAAATGTTTTGCAAGTTTTATGAAAATGAGTAGCCAAATAGAATTTTCTGCTTCCAGTCATTTTTAACTTATCTTTGCAAAAACTTTTTTTGTTTTGCAATGTGAAGAAACATAGCTATTGTTTCTCTTGTCAAGGGCAACCAACTTCTTAAAAATCTTCCCAATAGTGATTGGAAATCACGTGGACTTTTACTATTCTCTGTCAAAGACTGGTTTTATCTTATGCCTAAAAATCCTGAAATACAGCTCAAACGGAGAAGAATGCGAAAGTCATATAACCGGGTAACGTTCCTTGTATATTTCAAAAAAAAAAAAGAAAAATCTCTAAAAAAAAAAAAAAAAAATCTGAGCAGAATTACGTTTTAAAAGAAACAAGCACGAAGGAGAAATAACTGTGAGCACTTGAGTATTTTTATTACGTCTCCATATGTCTTCATTGAAATGACCATCGCTGGACGGTGAATGGACCCATTTGACCCTGAGGTAAGCCTGAGTCAGGTGTGTCCCGTTACCAGCAGCAAGCCAACGAGAAGAAAGTCCAGCTCACCACTGGGGTTTCAGAGGCCAACTAGAATGGAAGGCCCATCAGGAAAGCACTTGGCTTTGTCTGAAGAACAAAGGTCAGAGGTCTCTCAGTCGCTCTCTTTGAGTCATCATCGCTTGGAGACAAACACAGATCATATACTTGAGCGCAGAAGAAAAAGTCTAGTGCGTACCGTGACTACACACTAGATTAGTGACACCCTTTCCTAAAAATTTGTGTAGTTATTTGTATTGGGCGGCATATTGATAGAAGCCGTGTGAGTAACCCGCATTAGACAGACGACGGGATGTCTCTATCCTCTGCTCAGCCACGACTACCTGCAGAAAAGCCCCTAACATCCCCCTCCTCACTGCCTGCCACATTGCTGGAGCCTGCGCACTGTTACAGGGCATCCGCCTGGCCGTTATTACTGGCAACTGTTACCATCGACGCCTGAAGATGAGTTTGACTCTTGTTTTTCATAGTCAAGAATAGTAAGCATGCTACGTAAAGTAATGGACTCTTTCGCCTGTGCGATTCTCTTGCAATAGCTCCCTTGAAGAGCAAGAACTTGAGAAGACTAATTTAGTTCCTTTGCAGCTGAAAGGATTTTAATGGTATTTCTTGACATTTTGCTGGCTTCAAAGGGGACCATGTCACTGAACGCAGTGCGCCCAGGGACATTTATTTGTCATAGCATCTTTGACAAGTGAAATTCCCCCCATTAGATTATAAACAAAAACAGCTGTGCAATCTCAGACAAGTTCCATAAACCGAAGATGGGTCGAATTTAGAAATGAAACAGTTACCGTGGAATTAAACTCTTCCAGCTTTGAAACGTCATTATGGACAAATTGATAATGCATTTTAGACTAACTGTGTTTTTTTTTCGAAAATGAAGCCAGAGGCTTCCAGCCTTAATCTAGAAAATTGTTTTTATTGTGGATCCTTTCCTGTTATTAGTATGAAACAAAAAAACCAAACCAAAAAATATAGATAAAATATCCTTCTATCAATAATATTATTAGATCACGTATTTCATTAGAGCTATTTTAAAGTAAGATCACAAATCAAAGGAGACTGATACTACTTGACATCTCGAAAAGCGGGTTTGAAAATATTAAACGGTCTATCATTTAAATAGAAGCCGTTTGTTATTCAGAGCTTTCTCAGAGATGCTGTACATATTTTATAAGCGATACATGCTAACCACATCTCCGAAGACTTCAGCGAGGCTTCTCTTACAAATGTGGGCGAATTCAGTATCATTCATTTGAATACAAAATAGAAGTAGAGATAATTCATGAGATTAGTTTTTAAAATGGTATTTGATGGAGGAAGGAAAGATTCTCTAATCTAGTAAAGGTGTCTGCTAAATAATATATAATTCCCTAGTAAAGTCTAGAATAATACATACCACGACATCATAACTTCATGGGGCTTTTAAGATTAATTAGTCAGTACGGGAAGGGCGTCCATTTGCCAGAAACTCCAAGGACTTCATTATCTTTTCTAAAGTTCCAGAGCTAGTTAGCTGCAGACTCAAAACTAGTCTCTCAACTGGTCGTGTCCCTGATGGATTTTACTGTCATGTCAGAGTGTATACATTCTAATGCAAAAGTTTCCAAATGATTTTTATCGATCTACCGAAAAATGTCGTCGTCGGACTCCTGAAGTTATCCCAGCTTGCCTTTCGAGAGCAATGCTCTTTGGCGTTCATTCTAGATGCATTTTTTCCGTCTCATTGACCCTTGACCCCGAGTAGTCACGGTAGTACATGGGAACAGTAAAAAAGGGCTGGGGATTGGGGCTGTTCCGATAGGGGAGACCACACAGGATGGCTGGAGCCCAGACCAAGAAAGGGGATCTTCCTGATTGTCCCCCCAAGAAGGCAGGTGCTCCTGCAACCCACGTACATACTAGACATCGCTGTCAGACGTCTTCCGAGGCGGTTGATGCTGGGGCTGGTCCAGAGCCCTTGAATTCTCTGCTGTTGACATCGAAGACAGTCAAAGGAGACACCTTTCTCCTCCGGGTTTCACACATCGCCAGTCTCTGCACAGATGTCCCCTCTGCTACGTCTACTTGAACTCCACGTGTATCTTTATACTCGAATGTCCCTCTTTGAGAAAATGGGCTGAGAATGGGCAAAATGCATGACTCACCCAGACAAGATGTCAACGGTTGGGTCGCGGTCATCAATTATTCCGGCGTGACAATTGTCTGGAGTTTTCTGAGCGCAAATTTAAAATGAAATCCAGCCACAAAATGACATACGTACTTTGAGCCGAAATACGTATGTAAACGAAGCAAAGGTTTTGCTTTCATTTCACGTAAAGCCTCGATTGTAGAGGTAATTATATCGATGGCACAAAATAGACATATTTAAGCCCTTGGGTATTTGAGCCCGAGGAGATACCAAAGGCAAGAATTAAAAGGTTTAATGCATGGCTTCTCTTTGTAATTGGTTTGTCAAGTATTATAGAAATGTTTATCGGCTTCATCTTCATTGTCAGGATTGATTTTAACTAAAGCCTCACATGGATCAAATAGCTGTACTTATTTCTCTTTTTTTTTCATTCATTTTTACGGAGGGCTGTGGCAGGCACTGAGGATGTACAGAGATGAAAGTCTTGTCCCCATTTAGCGAAATCCATTAAAACCAGGAACATAGTATCCGATGCCTCTTAAACCATAAAAAAGTGACAAATTCTTACGAAGCGAGCACTCTTTTGATGTCCTAAAGGCTAGCGGCTCCAGCCTCTGCTGGTTAACTAAACAAACTGTAGCATTTGGGACAGAGAACCACCAGGCATCATCAACTAGTACATGCCAAATAAGTTAAGAGGACTGATTATTAAAAGGATTCCAAGACCGGTGATGCTAGCTTTAGACAAACCTCTGGAGACTGCCAGATGAGAGGGTGCTGGGTGAAAGAGCCAAAGAGATTAAGAAATACAAACTGGCAGTTACAAAACAGTCACGGGAATGTAAAGCACAGCACAGGGAACATAGTCAATAATATCGTAATAAAAATATATGGTGCCAAGTGTGGACCAGACTAATCAGGGGATCACATTATAAGTCATATAAATGTCTCGCCACTATGCCGCACACCTGAATCTAATATAAAATAATATAGAATGTCAACTGTAATTTAAAAAATAAAAAAAAATAAAACGAGCTGTCATAACGACATTATAGAAAAAAATTCGTCTCCTTTAAAAAGAAAGTGCGCTAGAAAAGGCAACACGGCCCGTTTTTAAAGGGGGAAAAAAGTAGTAGTTACTCTACCAACCACCATAGATGAAATTACCGTGTATTTTTTTAGTAAGATGTCCACACTTCTGGGTTCATAATCAATAGGTTCGTAAAAATGGTCTACTGATTAGACTATTGTGTCAGGACCGAGAAGGAGTTGTTTTTCGAGAAGAAGAAACTCAGGCGTAGATTCTAGTTCTTTCTTTGCCTTCCTCTCTCAACTCGAGGCTCCATGGGAGCCACCTGAGCAGAGAGGGACCCCACAGTGAA
>NW_011889386.1:26481-29739 GCF_000151845.1 Pteropus vampyrus
TATTATTATTATTATAGTAAACATTGGTTTCATGTCTTAGCCCAAAGTGGATTTTTTGACATGTTATCTTTGTCTGTGGGTTTATCTTTTCAGTCGCATAAATGGATTTTGAAGGTTCTAGTGCATAATTACATGTCGAATGGACCTACATATTCATTTTTTTTTGTCAAGAATTGTGTGGTCTCATCAGCCTCGAAAAGAAAGAATGATTCAAAATTCCTCGCTCTCCAGATGCTTTAGGGACTGTTCTATCCTGGACCTTTGGAAAATATGATTTGAAATATATATATATTTTTTCATATAAAATGCATTTGTAGGCATTTCTTTTTGGAGGTTTTTTTCCCCTATTCTTCTTAAGATGAGATGGATTGTCACTGCTGGTCTGAAGGAAAGGAGAAGCGTCCAGGTCACCTCGTCCTTGCTACAAGTGATCCTTCCAGATTTCCAGAAGGTCATCTTTCCCCTGAGGCCGGAAGACGACATATTTAATTTCCTTATTTAACAAAATCAACTCCAAAGGAACAAATGATCCAAAGTTGTTGCCTGAAAATGATTACCCTGTGGAAGAGTCATGGGTAAACAAGACAACGTTCATTTTAATGTCAGTGAAATAATAAGACTGTGATTTTTGGTCCCACAGGAAGTTATTACTTAATAACACACTGAGTTCTGGGTTTTCGGCATCACGATTAGCAGCTTATGCAAAAGTCAATAGACTAGATTAAAAGTAATTAAAAGTATTTTTTTTTTCTTTTTAATATGCTGGCAGCTAACGTTGCAACTTTATTATGAGTATTTTTGGAAACATGCTTTATACATGAAATGAAATTTAGATTTTTAAAAAAATCTCTTGGCGGTAGGGAATAAGAATCTTTTGATTTTTTTAAGGATTTTGGACCATATTATAGTTTAAGGAATTCCTTTCCATTTTCAAGTTGGCTAGATTTTTCCCCCCTATTTATTGAAGCCGTACAGTATTTTAAGCCTCTGATGAATTGAAAATTAAGTATTAGTTATCCACGCCTTGTAAACATGCAGAGTTCTGACTCGGAGGTGTTCATGGAGACGCCTCTGCCTAGGATGCAGCAAAATTCCAGGCTCCCAGAAAGAGGGCGGGTGCTCACCACGAACCCCGTCATGGGCACAAACAGTGAGCCATTCTTACTAGGGAGTGGTGGCGACCTTCCTGAGCTCCAAGGTCCTGGAATCCAGCCAAGGGTCACCCCTGCAAGCAGGATGTTCTGAGGAGGGCAACCTGTGTGAACACGTGACACATCCATCATGTTCTTACGTCTGGCCCTTCTTCCTCTTACACACACGTCCAGATCCATCCGCTCACCACGCCTCTCACCGCGTCTCAGCCGCCATCCGCAGGCAACACTTCTCTTCCCTGAGAGGACCAGATTCCTCCTCACCTGCTCACTGCCTCTTACTCCTTGTTCTGGCTACGATGCTGTGCCGGTGAGTCATACCCAAGAGAACTGAAAACTTATGTTCACAAAGAACTTGAATATGAATATTTGTAGCACAAGAGCCAAATATTTGCATCCAAAAGAGCCAAAAAGCAGCAACAACCCAAATGTCTATCAGCTGATGAACACAGAAACAGAATGTGGCTTATGTATACAATGGAATACTATTCAGCCATGAAGAGGAACGGAATACTGACTCATGCAAAACATAAGTGAACTTTAAAAACATTATGCGAATTGAAAGACGCCAGACACAAAGCTCATGTGTTGCATAACGCTACTTATATTAAATATCCGGAACTGGCCAATCTACAGAGAGAGGAAGCAGAATCATGGTTGCCAGCAGCTGGTGGAGCGGAAAATGGAGAGTGACTGTTCATTAGTATGGTGTTTCCTGTTGGAGCGATGACGATATTTTAGAATTAGAGAGAAGAGATGGTTGCACAGACTTGTGAATATCCTAAAATCACTGAGTCGTATACTTTAAAGTGGCCACTTTTAAGGTGCGTGATTTATAAGTCAATGTAAAGGGGGAATCATGAATTTCCACTGGAAGATAAAAGAAATATGTTGAAGTTTTTCTGTGAAGCATTTAAAATAATTTACAACAAAGAACGTAATAAGGATTTTAAAGAGAAGTGAGAACTGAGAACCCACTTAATTCATGTGATTGAAGAATTGTTTAATGCTGCTATTACTGTATCCATCGTCAAAGTCCCCACTCACGGCGAGTGATGCAGCATCACGTACCGTTTGAGATCCCGTTAGAGTAAACAACTTGCTTCGTATAAGTCCTCGCTCTGCTTACGGTGTTTGGAAAGTCTGCAGATTTTTTTTTCACAGATGCCCGAATAGCATGAGGCGAAAACATATTGAAGGCATTTGGAAATTCACGCTTTTCCCCATCGCTCCATCAGCAATAAAAGTGGAAAACGCGGATGATGACGGATGCATAAGGCACGTGTCTTTCTCCCGATACTCAGCTGAACTGCTGTTCTGTTTTTCACTCTCGTTAGCTTCAGGATCTGTGACTGAGATGTGACCATGCTGTCATCCGTCTCAACGTTGGCGCTATTTCTTTTCTTTATTTACAATTCACGCTTAAGATACTTGATCCTTGTGCTGCTCTGTTTGATGAGGTGGAATGGAAACAAACCACTTCGCCAATAACGGGAGAGCAGTTGTAATACCTTGAATCCTGGACAGGATGCTGGTGGAAGAAATTACATCTCCCAAAATGATGACGGTTTTCGAACGCTCTTTTTATTTTTGGTTCCTATTTTTGTTAAGCAGTTAGGCACGCTCATGACAAGGAACTACTTGTTCGTTTGCTTAAGGAATAACGCTAAGTAGCTGCCATCCGTCAGAAGCAGAGAATACGAGGAAGCAGAAGGCATCCGAAAGAGGTCTTGAGGAGGCATCCACGGGTGTGCCACGAGGGCCTGCCGCGCTGTCCGTGGGGACATCCCGCTTCCTCAGAGGACATGATCAGGGACGTCCCATCACTCTTTCTACAGCTCAAAGATCCAACGGTGTCACTTGAGCCCAAGAGCGAAGCCATGCCTGGGTGCCAGGAGTCAAAACTGTAAAAACCTAGCAATTGCGTACGGTCCACCACCTTTATTCGTTATGATCTCATCCAATTATATATAAATCAATGACCAAAATATCAGAAGATGTGAAGAACTTGAGAATTCAGAAATCCTTCCAAGGAAATCTGAATCAAACCCTTTATCGATATTTTACGCATGAGATTGGATCCCAGTTCTGCCTCACATGAAACTCT
>NW_011889386.1:31849-33137 GCF_000151845.1 Pteropus vampyrus
TCTCTCCTTTTCCTTTCTTTTCCCTCCCTCCGTACCTGTTTCCTTTCAGACTTGTGATTCTGCAGGGAGACACTAAGAAATTAGAACTGTGTTTTCACTAAAACCGACATCGCGTGACTGAGGACGGTGTCCTCCAGCACCCTCATGATGGAGGCACGGGTGGGTTCCCTGTCACTCTGCCGGGACAGTCAGGCGGCACTGACCCACACCTGTTCACCCTGTGGCCGAGCACAAGGAACTTGGCTCCTGTCAATCACGGCGGAGCTCAAGCCATTGAGAATCAGAGAGGGTTTATGATGGGAACAGATTTAGGCTGCGATGAAGAAATCTGCTTCTTCTTCTACGTGTATTGCGTCTGGGTTATACTTTGCCAAAATAGATTAATGTCGTCATCAAAAATAAATTTGAGTTTTTATAGAATCCAGAAACTAACAAGAGCTGTGATTGAAAGCACATGGAAGCGACAGCTGAAGAAGCTAGCATGTTTGTTTGTTTGTTTCTTTGTTTGTTTGCTTTAGAGCTATCGTAAGAACAGGGCTTCTGTGCGGAAAGCGAAATACTACACGGCTACATCCGAACACTTATCTTCACGCTCTTTCTGCTCCTGGGTCTGTTCAGAGGCGTTACAAGTCCTTTGGGTCAAGGGGAAGTTCATATTCTGTAGCTGCATAAGAAATGAGCTCTACGTCAAGATAGAGCATGTTATCGGCCTATAAGCTTCATGAATCTACTTTTTCTTTGGTAAGGAAATCTCTTTGAACTTGATATATTTCGGGACAATTAGTAATTGTATCAACTAGGAACAATATGAGGATCTAATAACGTTGGCCGTTTTATCGCCTGCATGCCTAATGGTGACCGAGTCAGTGTTCTCGGCTGCACGAGGCAGAAGCCCGACCTGCAGGTCTGTGGGCGTAAACCATTGAACAGTAGCAAAGGTACGTGTGGCCCCCACACAGAGACCACAAGGTGACAGTGCCTCCCGGCAGCTCTTCCCCAGGCTTATCTCCCTGGTTCCAGCAGGACCTGCATGTATCCCCCTAAGACAGGGTCAGAGTGTGGCCAAGCGCTCCTGTGTGGCTCCAGGGGACAAGCAAAGTCCTGGGACACCATGTGAGAAGAGTTTTCTGTGCCCCCACAGTCTATGCTGCACAGCGTGGATCCCCTTTAATCTGTCGGGACCTGTGATACTGTCCACGGTGAGTCTGAAGGATGTCTGAAGCCAGCCCTGGCTGTGGGGCGCTCAGACTGCTGAGAAATGTGTCCCCATGAAACCAGCCTGGGGCTC
>NW_011889386.1:34452-34949 GCF_000151845.1 Pteropus vampyrus
TCCACGGTGAGTCTGAAGGATGTCTGAAGCCAGCCCTGGCTGTGGGGCGCTCAGACTGCTGAGAAATGTGTCCCCATGAAACCAGCCTGGGGCTCTCTGGCAGTTCCTTATCGCTCCGGGCTGCTCGGTCAAGCCTGGCGATAACCCCCAGACAATGGGGTGAAACGGTCCCTTTGTCTTCTGTGCCCGTCCATCTCCCGCTCTGTCCTCCTGTATCTGAGTGACACTTTGTCCCTTAAACACCAGTGCCCTTAAGGAGAGTCAGGTGGGTGACCTTTCCTACAGAGCTCTGAGCTCCCAGCCTTTCTCTCTCCCTCGGAATGTCAATCGGTCACGGCTGCTTGTTCCAGGATGGCCGGGGGCCATGAAGGAGGCAGTGACTGGACATGTGGTCACTGGGGGTTTGGCCAGCCAGATGCCCTGCGGTCCCAGCAGCAAGCCTGTGAGTCATACACGGCCGTACAACATATTCATCCTTAGCCTGTTTTTTTTTTTTT
>NW_011889386.1:35508-38204 GCF_000151845.1 Pteropus vampyrus
AGATTTCTGCCCTCTCGAAGCTTACCTGTCAGAGGAGACATCATAAATGATAAGCATTTTATAATGATTTATTTTAACGTTATGATTATACTTTACATAATGGTATTTGTATGCTGCGGTTTGTTTTTTGACTTGAAGACAGCGGTGAGTCCTACGGAGGGGAAAAACGTCCAGCAAAGGAAGGGCATCCAGGCTGTCTGGGTGGCCACGGTGCCCAGCCTTAGCGAGGGACAGCAGGGCGGGCGGAGCCCAGCGCGTTGCCGCTGAGGGCGGATCGCACGCAGGTGACACGCCAGTTATGCGAAAAGCTCCCCCGTGTATTTCAGGTGGAGGGAACCATGAGGACGAAGCTGCTAAGGCTGAGCAGGCCAGGAATGTTCCAGAATCATAAAAAAAAAAAAAAAAGCATGGAAAAAAAAACATGAAAAAAAAAAAAGCAATAGCAGATGATGTCAGGAAGGGGAGGAGGCACCGGATCACACACCACCGACAGGAGACTGGGCGGTCGCGAAGTAGAAAATGCCCTCAGCTTGGACCAAAGGATGTGAATGACATTGACACAGTAGCCGGATGTACATTTTATAAAATAATGTTATATCGTCCACACGAGGGTGAGATGTACGTATTATCAAATAATATTATATCGTCCACACAACAGCAGGACGTACGTATTATAAAATAATATTATTTCATCCACATAACATCAGGATGTACGTGTTACAAAATAATATTATATCTGATAAATGTTTCACCGCTGTGCGGTACGCTGGAAACTAATATAAAATGATACAGAATATCAACTGTAACTGAAAAATTAAAAAAAGTTTTCGCCAAAAAATATTATATCTGTAAACATGCAAGATTCACTCGATATTCTGGAAGTACCGGCTGAGTTCTCGTTATGCATCAACACTGGCAAATTTGATAGACAAACCTTGGTTTCACGGAGTTTACATCTAACTGAGGAGAGAAAGAGCAAACGGGTAAATAAAATACGTAAATAAACAGGATACACGATACAGTTGTGGGCAGAGTAAGTATTAGGAAGGAGCATGAATCAGGGTCGAGGGCGTGACTGGGGGGTAGAGATGAGGAGATCTGAACTTGACAAAGACGTTTTTCTCAGCTCATTACAGTCCGTCTTGTAAGTTTTTCATGGGGATGACAGGGAAGTAAAAATCGACCCACGCGTCATGTTTTTATATATTGAGACTGTTGAGAACATTCGCCATCTCTTGTTCACCGACATTCGGAACGCAATACCCACCAAGGCCGGGAGTGTTTCTGTTGGCATTTGCGGGGTTATGGTCCCGAGGCGAACGAGATGGTGCGATCTGATCGGAGAACTGGAGGATGGAGAAGACATGAGGGTAACGCTGTCTTCAGCTTTCCCTCCGAGGGAGGAGCAGGCCTGGGGCTGCAGTACATGCAGCACGGGGACGGGAGACGGGAGAGGAAGGCAGGTGTGTTGGGGATGGCCCAGTGGGCCAGGGGTGACCTTGGACTTGACCTACGAGCGCCAGCAGGTGTTGGCGTGGGGACACGGGAGGCCCCTCCTCCGCTTTGCGCGTGAAGAGCTCGCTCTGCTGGCGCTGGCCGACTGGGTGCAGGAGGAGGACCCGCGGGAGACGGGGGAGCTGGCAACACGTGGTCAGATGTGAAGTCAGTGTGCCAGGGGCCGATGGAAAACTATGTCGCTGGTACCGAGCTGGGCGCGGGATGGCACATGCACGCGGGGCAGAGGCGGGCCAGGCGGCCGGTCACGCGAAGAAGGCCGTTCGCCCCACACTTGGTCTGCATTTTGTACTGGGGCCGATGAACTTGCCGTCTAAAGGTCCGGAGACTCAATCTTTTAAGGCTTCTATTCCAGCTCCTCCTCCCCTCTGAGGCATGCGAGGCCGCGCACACATCAACGGGAGCAGCTGCGTTCCAATAAAACTTTATTTACAGAAACAGGGGCAGGCAGGATTTGGCCCCTGGGTTGTAATGCGCCGACTCTTGCACCACCTGTCAAATGTCCTGACCTCGCTGCCCACGTGAGATCGCGGCCATGCGCGCAGGCCGTCCACGCGCCCAGGATCCTGCGCTTCGTGACATTGGGAGCTGGTCGGTGCGCCCTTCGATCTCCTGGCCCGCAGCGTGACTTCATCTCCTGCCCAGGGTGATCCTTTTGGGTCGCTCACCGGGTAATATTACTGTTCTTAGCGTTTAGTGGTTACTTGCAAATCTCTGACTCCTGTGTACGATTTTTAACGCCGGCCTCTGACTTGACGTCGTTGCCGACGAAACCACGGGCATTTTTATTCTGCCTCTCCATTTTTTTCTTCTTTCCGCTAAATCCTTTTGTTCCTTTTTTGGTGCCTAGAAGGATGGTTTGATGCACAATGCTCGGACCTTGGAGTAGCCAGACCTGGGTTTGAGTAACAGCTCCGCCCTCAGGCACCGTGGGTTTTGGGACAATTGCTTCATTTCTCTGAGCCGGTGTCCTCACGTGTCAGACTCAGGTGATGATACTTCCTTTGCAAGGTGGTTAACATCACATGAGAATCGCCAAGTACCCAAGTACGAGGCGACGTGACGACTCGCGATTTCTTCCTTAACAAGTGTCCAGTCCAAAGGGAAGATGCAGAATTCCCTGGAAATGCTGTGAAGCTTTGTAAAACCTCCAATGAATACGTTACTGCATTTTAAATATT
>NW_011889386.1:39189-43471 GCF_000151845.1 Pteropus vampyrus
GGGGAGAATTAACCTCCTAACTCAGCGTCCCAGCTTTTGCATTAATTGACAGGGCTCCTCATTCCATTGTCATTCTAAACAGGGTTGTGACATTGCGTGACAAACGTGGGTTTCCTGTCCGATAGTCACTTCTTCTCCACGGAAGGTAGTGGGGTGTAGACAGACTAAGCGGGCCCTTAGAATAAAGGCAGCAAGCCACACACGGGTGTAAAGGAGAGATCCAGGGAGCTCATGCTTACGGCATCGCAGGCTTTCGTGTAGGGCCTAAGCCTTGGTACGTGGAAGCCTCGTAACCCAGCTACGAGCTGGGCACTGCTACCTTCTTGCTCACTGATTCTCAGAAACCTGTTGGCCACCGATCTAGCCTCTCAGGACAGTCAACGCCGTGTCACCGTCACAGCTGGCCGGACGGCAGGCGGGAGGCAGCCAACCTCACTGGATCACGCACACACTTCACCTTCGCATTTTTTCTAGTAACGACGTATTGTTTTCCTAGGGGTTCCAGACCGTTCTATGAAGTCTGCGGCTACTTCATGCTCAAGGTCAACGCTCTTCAGTCATTCACACTATACCTTCTTGCTCTTTCTTATCCCCAAGAATAATGTTTGATCGTTAAGCCTTATTCTCCTCTGACTTTGCACCCAGAAAAAAAGAAATCTTTTAGTAGTCTATTAAATCGGACCCTGACTTGCTGCTTAAATAAACACGCAGTGTCTGGCCCTGCTCTTTGGGCTTCATTATATTTTTCAATTAAATTTCAGGAACATGGAGTTGGATAAATTATAATTCCTGGCCCAGGACATTTTTATCACTGTCCCAGCTACGGCCCATTCTGCACGTCCGACTAGCTGTTTAATTAGTTATCGTTCATGGTGTAAGGGACACCAGAAAATTCTGTCACCAATAAGAAAAATGGTTATGATCAACTAACTATTCCCTCATCTTTCTTTTATGGATTTATGCACGTACGAGCTTACTCAGGAGTCATTTTCATTCTCGTTGTTTTCGCTTTGTAAAAACAGTATCCTGCCACCTATGCCCTGTCCGCAGGTGTGTTCTCTCGCTGCTATAAATTCAGGTCGATCTCGAATGCACGCATCTCAGCAATTCGTTTATTCTGACAGCTGGGGACTATTTCGTCCTGCGAACGCAGCAGCGTCTGCGCATCTGCTGCCTGGGTGTCCAGATCTGGCCAACAGGACCCGTGCTGCGGTGAACTTGCCTGTCTTGTGGTTTTACGTGAGGTAGCGTCTCTTGGGATGGACAGAAGTGGCATCATCGGCCATGTGAGGGGCCACTCGTTCTCCAGAGTGAGTGCGGCAATTTGCACGCCCACCTCGAATGTGCAGAAGCCACCTGCTCCCGAAGAGGTCGCACGGTCCGACCTGTCAATGGTAGGCAAGAGAAAGCATGTAAAATGCCACACTTATTTTAGATATTTTTTCCCGATCCCCAGTAATGCTAAATCTGTCTTTTAGAAATATGTGTTTCCTCACGTATCCATAATTTTGCTTATTTTTCTATTAGTCCATTTGTGCTATTTTTATTGATTTGTAGAAATTCCTTCACTAGCCTTCATTCTAATATTTGTCAGTTGCGTGTATTGTGGAAACATTTTCTTCTACTCTGATGAGTCTCTTCTTTCTTTAAGATGTTTTGGATAAACGTGTCTTAATTTTAATATAACCAAATATATCATTGTTGTTGTTGCTATTACTATTGTGATTTTATTTGTGTAGCGAGTACATTCTGTGTTTTATTTAAGAAATTGTCTTCTAGTCCTGGATTCGCCTCCAATCTGACTCCCGATTTGTTCTTTTGTGTCGGCTGATGCTGTGAGGACCCCTTCCTCATTCTCTTGGGCCTTATCCAGGTTTTGCTGGAGGCTAAATCATTATCGGCTTCCGCGCCTTTGAGGTTGAAGCTGTTTCACGTGGGCTGCTAGGGTGGGGCTGAGGCCCCAGTTCCAGCTGTGTGACTGGGGTGGGGGGGCAATCTTGGTGCTGCCCCCTTGCCCTGTGCTGCCCCCTGCGGCTGTAACCCGGGTTGGTGCAGTTCTCAGCCAAAGTGCACGCTGAGAAGCAGAGACAAGGCGTGGGCTGACGAATTTCCATGGTTTTAGGCATCGATCATTCCAGTACCTGTTACGGTATTCATAACCGCCGCCCCCCATATGGAACCTTGCAAGCGAGCTCCTGGCCTTTGCATGCAGCCTCTGGAACTGTAGGTCTACACTTTCCGCGAAACGGGAGTCTGAGTATGTGATGAAGGGGTGGGCATTAGGAGGCCCAGAAGCGATTGGCTGGACAAGAGAAGGGAAGGGAATGACCTTCGACATTGACCCTTTGAAACGCCCAACATTGAATCAGAGAGCAGAATGTTCTCCAGCTGGTTCTAGTTAGCCACTTATAGGAAACCCCAAAGTAAACCAAAATTTTTGGTTTTGTTTTTGTTCTGTTGTGGTCCTGAGAAGGCTTTTTTTTCCCCTCCCCAAGTTCCCGTGAATTCGGAAGAGTGTGAATCCGTGCGTGAGTCACCTTCGTCCGTCTATTCGCTTGATCTCTGGGTGTCACATTACTCCCTTCACATTGTTAACTGTGTTTCTCTTAAACTCTTGACTGTCGTGGGTTCGCGTTGCCCAAAGTGGCCAGTGAGCGTTGAAAAGCTGTTTCTGGGTCTTCTTTCTCTTCGCCAGCTCTGCAGATAGAGTCTGTCAACTCTCTCTGCTTTACTCTCCACTGGCATTAAATTATCTCCATATATTCTCATATTTTAAACACTCTTAAGAAGCAAGCAATCAGTGAGCTGCCAAGGTGTTCCGAAGAGACGCTTCTTCGAATATAATTCACATATGGCCGCCTTCGTCATTTAATTTTTATCTGTAACAGTCCGAGAAGTGTTTAAACGCTAGGAAAAATTTCTCGGAAGACGACACAGCTCATTCCTCTAGTTCAGTTCAGCGTGACTGTATTCACTTCAGCGAAACGTGGGGAAGCCTTCCTGAGTTTCAAGTCACACTGGATTAACCTACTCGGTAGTAACTGAGAATATTGCCTGATTATTTAATTCAGATTCAGGCTGTAGAGTTGACAATTTAGCCCTAGGAATAGATTCTCACAGATGGAGGATTCGGAGTTGCCTTCGTAGTTTATCTATACGGCCAGCGTGTGGCGCTGTTTCCTGTTAAAAGCTGCCTTCTAAATTTTCTGAAGCCTCTTTCCCAAGTCTATGGTATTTACATGGCTCAGTGTAAATTTCCATGGGCTTGAAAACATCAGAGAAAAACCCACTTTAAGTCTTTTAACAGAATAGACTTTCAATATTTTTGAAGAGCACCTGTAGGCTTCTCTTCATGTTTAGGAAGGAAAATCAGAATGAAAACACGCTCGTTTAAAAAAGCTTGGAAAAGTCTCATTTTGCAAAATTTTAAACAGGAATTTTACTGAAAAGAATTCATTCATTGCACATGAAAAGCAGGGCACTCAGAAGTGAGGGAGAAGCTTTGTAGTTGAAGTTATATCATTTAAGATTTAGTTAAAATTATGTAACTTAAATTTCTTTTAATTTGCTTCTGCTACTCAAAAGGTATTTTGGGGGCAAGCCAGTCACATTTTGGTTCTGCTTCAGAAGCGGAAACACACAAGTTACTTTTTCTATTTTAAATAGTTTGCTGCATTTGGGGGCTATTCGATAGGATTTTGTTTATGGCTACTCTGTGGTTTTCGACGGGGACCGTTTGTAGGTAGAGTCGGGGGTGACAGCGAAGACGTTTTATGACTGTTCATGGCACTGTGGGCAGCAGCAGAGTTAAGGCAACTCTTGCCTGGTCACTGGGACGAGCGTTTTTTTTCGCTGCCTTTGAACATCCTTCGATACCACTGGGTTTCGGAAACCCAACGTGCCTCCGACGTCGCCCCTGGCTGCTCTGCTCACTCAGACACTAAAATCAACAGAGGCCATCACAGGTGTGGAGCTTAGCTGCTCCTGGGGTGAAGCTGGGTCGGAGAAGCTTTCCCGGCTGAACTGCTGCCATCACCATCCCCATGAAACATTTGAAAATGCAAACGCCAATATGCGGTTCATTCTTTTTTGTCATTATTTTAATTTTACTCATTATTGCACTGACAGAAGAAAACTCTAGTGATCACCGAATCTAGACTAGGCTCTCACCTTGACGGCAGGAAAATGTAACCGTGATGGACGGACGGGTGGTGCCTTTGGGGGAGGGGAGGGAAAAGGGTGAGGAGACAAGTTTTTGAAACATAGCAGTAGCTCGATATCG
>NW_011889386.1:45251-47209 GCF_000151845.1 Pteropus vampyrus
TGACCTACATATTGACTGTTTTTCTGACTTTACCGAAATGTTTTCCTTTTGAAAGTTATGTGAAACTGTAATTAAATGCCATGAAAAAGGCCAGCCTAATCACAGAAGATGGGAGTGATGATTCTAAAACAAGAAAGCACGAGTATTATTTTAACATTTGCATAATAAGGTGGCCTTCTCACCTAACTTCAAGCTTTCTGTTCAACCCACTAGATGCTCTCCTTTATGGTTTATTATAAAACGCATTGATTCACAGAAATGAATATGCTATGGAAGCCATATAAGTAGCACACACGTCGCTTTTTTAAAAAATGCAGTGATCCCTTTGAACATTTAAAAGCTGTTTTTCAAAGGTCAGCATGCCTGTCCATGTGATTTCTCTTTCTGGAATATAAATTTCATGACATGCAGGGGAAAGTTACAAATCGAAGATGCCATAAGAAAACACTTGCCTCCACCAAGATGAACTATTTGCCTAAGCTGAAAACTCGAACACACGCTCTGGAAGGATCCACGCTGGCTTTTGGAAGTGTTTTTATGAATTCCCAAACGGAAGCGACGATGTTTCGAAGACGATGCCCGCATTCAGATGTCACGCCTCCGTTTACATTCACGTGAGGCTTTATACACCTTCCCACTTGGGGTCGCCTCCTTGCCCATCAGTCAATATTAATTATGTCTGACACACTTAAAAGATTTCCCTTTGCAATTCCGAGCATCTTTTTAAACAAACTATTGAGCTCACGTGAGAGTACGCCTGAATGTTTTATGTTTCCGGCTGAAGCGTAATATTGTTTTGCTGACCTACCTCATTTGAACCTTGCCCCAAATGAAAATCGACATCGTGACCAAAAAACGTTAAATCCCCTTCTAAGACCGAGGTCCTAGGTCACACACCCATGAAGCCAGCTCTGCCTACCCATCCCTTTGAAGAAGACAACCCTGAACTTTAAAAAAAAAATTCATTGAGAAACACACTGAGCGATGAATTCCCTTGGCCTTGCCGCGTTGGCTGTGTCAAGAAAGGTAACGTGTAAGATGATGAACTTGGAAAAGACTCACAGGTATAAGGGGCGACTGTAGATGGCTGTCCTTATAATTCCACAGGAAGATGTCCAGATTTCAGAGCGGAAGGCATGCACTCGGGAGAATGGGGGGAGGGGCGGAAAATCGGAAACAGCTGTAGGGTGTCACTCGGTTATTCCGCATCTGAATATAAGGCTTTTTGGCGCGACCCTGTTATAGAAACATCCCCGAGCCCTAAGCACAGCCTTCAGGGTCATGTCCCTGCTCTCTAGGGTCTCCGGCCTGCAAGGGGGCTGGGCCACCATCACTGCCCAGTGGAGCTCTGGGGAAGGATAAAGCTTTGTTACAGGTGCTGTGTTTATTAATGCCACTGTGTCCCTTTGCCTGGCGTGGCCCAGGCTGGGGAGGGTGGAAGAGACTTGCGGAGATTTTGAGAGAGCACGGGGTGGCCGTTTTAGGGCTCGAACGGGTGACTCGCGAGGCTTGGGGCAAATACAAGGGGAAGATCTCTGTTTTGAATAACTCATACCAGTGCGGGCTAGAAAAACAGACCCCCGAGGGACACAAGGTGCGATGGCTCCGTTTTTAAAAACATGTTGGTAGCTACGTACTCGGATCTTTCCCCAGGTAATAGTAAGAAGGGAAGACGGAATGGGGGAAGGAATGAACGGAGGGAGGGGACACGGGACGAAGCCGGAGGGAAGAGAGGAAGGGACGAGGAAGGGACGAAGCAATGGGTGGGGGTAGAGGAGGGGGACATGCCAGTCACACGTCCACGCCTGGCGTCTGTCGCGTGCTGCACCCATTTGGCTTCTGTCGTAACCCTTTCCCACTACTTGGGAAAAGGGAAAACGCGAGTCGGCCGAAGTTCCGCGCTCGCGGGAGCAGTTGGGGAGGCGGCGCGCACCTTGGGGGCGCTGGGTCCACCCTTC
>NW_011889386.1:48739-63670 GCF_000151845.1 Pteropus vampyrus
TCGCCTCCATCCTTAGCTGCTCACCTGTTCTAAGACCCCCAACTTCTGCGGCAGGCACCACTGCGCAGCCCAGGAGGAGGCGGGCTGGGGTGGGGGGGGCTCCCTAGGGGTTTCTGAGATGAGCCCTCTGCCCTTAAGAAACTCTCTGGGCGCGGAGAGGGGGCCTTCTCGGGGGCCTGGGGATTACGCTGAGAGAGAGAGATGACCGTGAGGACCCGGGACTTTGGGACGAATCTCCGTGGCCTTCGGCGATGTTCGGAGCTGCGTGAGGGCAGGTGGAACGTCGCGCAGAAGGCAGCAGCGGGAGAACCAAATTCGCGACGCTGGGAGACGGAGCCGGCTCGCGAAGCCTGCGTGTGCCTCGCTGCGCTTTTCTGCTCGTTCCCAAAGCAGCAGCGTCCAGCGGCTTTCAGAGAAACTGACAGCTCTGCGGGGTCTCGGGGAGGGGAGAAGCGAGGGCTCGTCCCCCTCGAGGACATCCCCGAGAGGACTCGTCCCCAGGCACCCAGTGCCAACAGCGCGCCCCTCCCTGCCCCTCAAGTCACCCTCCGCAGACAACAACAGACAATACGGCGAAACAGGGCGGCCCGCTCCCTGCAGAAAGAGCATCTTTTTCTTTCTGTTTCTTTTTACTGAATTGTCAGTTGCTGTAATTTATTTGTTTTACAGTTCCAGCGGCTAAAGAAGCAGTTTAGATCAAGCCAATTCCCATGAAAGGCTTTTCTTGTGGTCTCTTGGCGTGGTTTCTCCCTGGATGAGAAACCGCTGACAGAACACACAGTGCCAGACAATCCCGATTACGTTTTAATTAGCTGGGGTGAAATAAGCTGCAAATTACCGTTAGGACTTAATAACTGCTGCTTTTGCAATGAGTTGCGAAGCCGCCGCCCGAGGTTTACCCCTAACCTGTCGCACTGATCCGATTTATCTAAATTGCAGGGATTAAGGCTTTCTTAAGATCTGAAAAAGACAGCAGCTCATTCTCCTCATAAAAGTCAAGCTTCGCTGTCCCTCCCCCTTTTAAAAATAATTGGGGGAACGTGGAGGAGCCCGGCTGCGGCCAACTCGTTACGGCGCATGTGGTGTTTATTAGTGGGCGGGATCCTTCCGCAGGGCGCGTCCAGGGGGGTCCAGCACCTCACCCCACCCCGCCCTGCACCCCACCCTGCCTGCGCAGGGAGGCGCCAGCAGAAGGTTGTTTCTGGACCAGCCGCCCGTTCCTAAGTGTCTTGCACAGGTCTGGGTGGGTTTTGAAGGACAGAGGAAGGCTGGGCTCCGGCCTGCGGGCCAGCCAAGGGCGTGGGCTCAGGTGTGAAAGCTGCCGGGCCTGGCTAGGAAGGACCCCGCCTGTGCACTCATAGTGGACACAAAGAGCCACCAGGGGCGTGATCTTGAGTATCTGGCCTACGTAGGGTCTGAAGTCTTCACCCCAATTCGGAGCAGTTCCCAAGCCCCTGAGGCCTCCGAACCCCGCAGCAGGTGGACTGAGGTCTGCAGGTAGATCATGCACGCCCGATGCCCCCACGTCTGCGGTCTGGCTCGGCTTCCCCCATCAGCCACGTGGCTGTCAACCTGCCTGAAAGCCCAAGACAGGCTGGATACTGATGTACGCCGGTGGGAAAGGGGATGGGAGTCGCCCTAATTATCAGGGCCGCCTTGGCCAGGACGAGCTTAGGATTTCACATGAAAGGGGGGTGGGGTCCCGACTGCCCCACTTCACCGCTGAGTGATGGTCCGCGTGAGAAGGCTCAGTTCAAGCCAGCACCTCACAGGGTGGCAGCGTGCGCCTCCGTGGCGCCGCGGCCAGGCGTTCGCCACGCTGCCGGGTCAAGTTCGCACGTGTCACAGACGCATGTGCTTAGAACCCCGCCCGCGGAGCTGGGCGCAAAGGGCACCCCCCATCAGCGGGATGAAGGTGAGCTCTGGGCCGGCGTATGGAGCAGGGCGGTGAGTTTGGAGCCAGGCACATCTGCTCTGTGCCAGGCTTGGGCACTCTGCAGGCGTGCGGCTCGGGCAGGTCACCTTCCCGACCTCCCAGCCTGTCCTGCGTGCGGTGGGAGACCCGTAGCTGCGCGGCGACCGGGGAGGTAGTCACAGGGGTGGTGATAACGGCGCCGCCACTAACCAGCGGCTTCGTCGGTACCGGTGGCCGTTCTGGGTGTCTTCCGAGCGCCGTCTGAGTTCTCACAGCAGCTAAATAAGGGAGAAAAAGGTTCGCTTCGTCCCGTGTCATTGCTGAGGACGCTGGCCGGTCACACGGCTCATGGGCCATGGAGCTGGGTCCCCGGTGAGGACGGCCACCGGTCCGCGCGTTTCTGTCTATTTTCAGGACTTTCTTGGCTCGTTGTTTCATTTACTCAAGGGCCGCCTCTCTGCCCTTTGCGGCCCGGCACGAAATGAGGACACATGGTCCGTGGTTCAAAGTGCAGGAAAAAAAAGTCTTGAAGAAACTACAATTACGCAGTTTTCCTTTCGCTGGCGGCCGTCCTCTCTCCGCCGGCCACCCGTTCACAGTTGCTAATCCACGCTGTTCTCGGGAAAGAACAATTCTTAACCGCGCATAGATTTTACCGTCTGCCCTAATGGCGCGCGCTGCCAGCGTTCTGGGCCAACGTGCGCGCGTGTCCTCTGTGTGTGGGGTCGCCAGCGTTACGGGGTCTGGATTTCCTGGCTTGGCCCTGAAGGGCGCGTTGGTGTGGCTGCACGGACAAGCAAAAGCCAGACTCAGGGCCGTGGGGAGGGGGAAGAGAGGGACACCCCCATGAGCGCCTCGGGCACAGATCTGCGGGATGTGGGTAGACCCTCGCAGGGGACAGGCGTGCACACGTACTTTCTCGGGCATGACCCTTTCACAGCGCCCGATTCCGCCAGCTGCTAGACCAATGCGCTGTGCTTTGTTCTGGACGAAGCCTCAGGAAGCTGAGGCAGGGGTCTCCCCTCCAACCCGTCAACCCGTCCCCGAGCAGACAGGCAACCCCTAGATGTGTCGCAGCCTTCTCCTGGAGCCAACGGGGTACACGTGTCAGGGACGGGCGATCGGCTTCTTCCTGTGGACTCGTGGGCTCTGGCTAGCCACCCACAGACACAACACGGTGCCACCAGCATGGGATGATGACAGCCACTAAATTCTGGGACACTTGGGGACACACGTTCTCAACCCCGACCCTCCTTGCACCCACGTCTATGTTCCTACAGGGCGCAGTGTGACAAGGCTGTGGGGCAAGGAGGAGGGAGAGGTTGGGTGAATATTGGGGTGCTAGGGTGCCAGGGAGCGGGGGAGCCAAGAACCTTTCTTGAGAGGACGGTGAGCAGCTGCATCACGCGTGCCCCGAGGTGCCAAGCCTTCCGAACATGCTCCCAAATTCCATCAGACTCCACATGCAAAACACAGACCGGAGGATCAAATCAGTAAGAATTTCGATATGGCCCTCACGGAGCGCTGAACCGCGGGCGCAGCTGCCCTCCTGAGCGTGGGCCACAGACACCGGCCAGATGTCCCTGAGGCCGGCCCTGGCTTGCGTTTTGCATGTCAAGGGCGCCGAGCGCTCGGAAGGGCTCCGAAGCACTTGGCCTGGCGTTTCTACCTAGTGTGTCACAGCGTGCAAGGGTCCGGTGCTGACCTCTGCTCGCTTGGGAATAACGTCCCCTACGCTCGCTGTCTCAATCCGCGTCACCAGAGCATTAGAGACAAGAACAGGGGAAGGAGGAGATTGGGCCTGAGACAGTCCATCTGCCATTCGCTGAATC
Source organism: Pteropus vampyrus (assembly GCF_000151845.1). Lineage (NCBI taxonomy): Eukaryota > Metazoa > Chordata > Mammalia > Chiroptera > Pteropodidae > Pteropus > Pteropus vampyrus. Next base: position 52,487 of record NW_011889386.1, read on the forward strand.
TCACTTAGTTGGAGGGGGGCTTCCTGTCTTGTGCTCATCGGCACATGCGCCGCGGCGGACAGCCCTGTCTTCCCGGCTTCCGCTCGTGGTGGCCGCAGCGACGGTGCGGGCTCCGGGAGCCCAAGGCGGAGTCACTCCGCTCAGTGTGAGCGGGCCCGGAGCTTGCTCCTTCTCTGCCTGGGTTTTCTCAAGGGGATGGGGCTGCAGGAAAAACGGTGGCCGCCGTGCCCTAGAGGAGGAGAGGGTGTCCGCTTCTTTGCCAGCCTTTGGGGACACGGCACGGAGGAAGCGGGTAGAATCATATTGCAACATAGGTAGCAGGTTGCTGACAGCCCGGGCCCTAGACTTCTAGAATTGTATTAGTGCCAAGAGATCCATGCTTAATGGGACATTATTCACCCCGTAAAGCACCGCTGATAGGCCCGATAGGCTCATTTAGGTGGCTGATGGGTGATCAGAGGCTTTTCGTAGGAGGAATGGGAAGCTGTTTGTTTTGGCAGAAGACAGAACTAAGCTGACGATTAGCTTCTCCTACTTAGAGGACCAGCCTCTCCTCCAAGAAAGAGTAAACAAGCAATGAAGGCATCAGAAACCCTTGGCCGCAGCTCAGAGGTGTGTGGAGGAGGGATCTTTGTGGCGAGTGTCCTCAGCCCTGGTGTGTCACTTGCCACGAGGTGAATTTTAAGTTTAGAGACTCACGAGGGAGAAACGACATCTTCCGGTGGCCTTTGTAACCTCCCCTCCGGGTCACTGGCTCTCTCTGGCTCTGTGCGTAAGAATTTCTGAATTTGACCCAAACGAAACATTAAGCTATTCACGGCAAATTTTCATGGTTTTAATATAGTTTTTTTTTTCCTCTCGAACTTGATTTAAAAGTCTATCTCATCATAACAATTGTCGAACATTTTAAAAACACCTTCGGAAACAATTTTGGACGTGTTCTTTTCACTATCAATATAGGAGAAAAAATATATGTATATGTGGTATATATTTATATGTGGTTACACGTATATGTGTTTGTTTATATGTATGTACGTATTCATGGGAGTACACATGTGTGATATCACATACACGTATGTGTGTTTGGAGGCGTCAATGGAAAAGTCAGAATGTTATTGGGGCCAGGGTTACCGTGTTTACAGACTTAATTACAAATTAGGTCTTTGCGTCTCTTTGAAATACGTTCACCAGATTCGTTTGACACCCTTGCGTGAGTGTGAAGCTCCAGGCTAACGGGGGGGGGGAGTTACAGCCGTGTGGGGGGCGCTGCTGGCATGAACCGTGACACAGAGAGGTCCCCACGCAGGAACCGGTGTCGTCGTCCCGAAGTCTGGCTCTTACACGGTTTAGGGGGTGGGAGCTCGGAGCAGCCGTCGGCGACGCGTGTCCGTATTATCAGAAGATACTTTCTGCATGACAGGCGGGGGCAGGAAGTGGCACACGGGCCACCGCGGTGCCTTTTTCACAGAGCTGATGCTCTCGGCCGCCCCTTGGAGTTGCCCGGTCACGTCTCCTGGACCCCGAAGTCTGAAGGCGCGTCGCCTGTCAACACGTGGCACTTATTAAGGACGGCCCAGTTTTCCTCTTTCCGTTAGTCACAGAGATCCGTGGCTCTTCCGAGCTGCCATTGGCGAGCCGTCACCCGCGTCCCTGGAGGACACTGGGAAAGAGGACGTGCTCGTCATCGCGTTTGTCTTTCTGCCGTCGTCTTAGGGAACTGGGCAATTTCTGTTGGATTCGGTCAAATATTGAAAACAGGTTCTAGACAGCAGTTCCTTCCCATGAGATGCTTCGGGTGACCTTCTGTCCCTGGCCCTGGTCACTCCTCGCTTCCTGAATCAGCTGCTAATAGCTTGCAGCTGCTCCCCCTCAGAGATTAACCTTTGGCCTCCGGGCGCCCTCTTGCCAGCAAGGGGGTGCATCCTCCCCGTCTATGAGAGCCGAGTCCGCCCATGGGCTCCCTGCTGCGGGGTGTGGGCGGCCAGCCCCCTGCTGGAATGTATCCTTCTGCTGTACTTGGTGCTGCAAAGCATTGCGTGGGACCGGCTGAGATCGCGACCCAGCTCAGCTCTTTCTCCTGCTCCTCCCCCTTTCCTCCCACCGAGAGCGTCCCCCCAATATATCCATGCACGGACACCCCATTTCAAGCCTCTGCTACTAGGAAACCCGGTCTCGGACGCCTACCTTTCAGAGATAACCTGATCGAATTTGACACGTTCGTTTTTCAGAGCAGACAACTTCATGCTACTAGAAATGACTTATTTCAGAACATACAGGGAATGGGTAGAAAAAGTAAACACAGAATGTGGCTCTTACAACTCTCAGCTCACACTTTTCTCACTATCCCTTTTTAAAAAAAAAAATCTTGAGAATGTGGACAAGTTTTTAAAAGTCCTAAGGGAAGAAACTTCGTTAGAAGATTTCGTGTGATTTGAATTTAGATTCTACCTCCTGAGGATTTCAGTAGAAAAGATTTCAAATCATGAGCCCGACACGTAAGCCCATCATGCTCCTTCGTGTGTGCAGGATGAAGGGAAATGTGAGGGATGTGTATTCTTAGACCCGGTTGGAAAGAGTCGCATGGGGGGTGAAGGGTGGGCGGGCTGAGGGGACATCCGGCAGGTGTGGAAGGTGGCCAGGCGGGATGGGGCCTTCAGGAGTCAGCAGCCGCGGATGTGGACTTCGCAGGCACCGGGAGAGCCACGTCCCTGAGGGCCGAGCCGCGCTCTGTGTCCTGGCAAGGTTCCACACATGGCTTCAAAGTGGCGAGTGGACACAGTTTTCCCGGATGATGGAAAATGTCCGGGAAGAGTGGTCATCTCCGTTAGTCAGTAAGCAAAGAAAGGAACGTGGGACCTGTGTGTGCGGCTCGTTTTCACGTCAATCACACAGGGCAGACGGCTGGCTCTGTCCAACTCGTCCCGCCCCGCCCCAAACCCCCACCTTTTTGTTTGTTTGTTTGTTTAAAAAGCTCTGCTTTAATCACTTGCATTTATTTGGGCTAATATTGATAGACTGCTTCAATTTCGAAGACGAGACTGTAAAGTCCTGCTCGCCAGGGACTTGTGGTCTAGTAGGAGCTAAGACGTGTCAACAGAGAACTTCAGTTCGCAAGTGACGGCACACAGTGGTTGGTGTGACATCTCAGAGGACAGGGCTTCTCCCTTTAGGGCAAGTGTCCTGGGGGAGGTGGCACTCGAGCTGAACCTCAAAAGCTGGACTATTCTACCTAGAACAACCAGCAGGAGCGAAGGCAGAGTCGTGGGACCGTTCGTTGGGGACTCTCGGTGGCTCCTACTGGATGTGACCCCCCTGGCAGCCCCTCAACTAGCAGCCAGGCTTTGGGAACGCCTTGGTGGCAGGTGTCACAGAGCTCCAGTCCTTCATTCTGCAGGACAGGTGAACAGCAGGTCACCACGCTCAGAGGTGCGTGCCCAGTTCTTCTTCCTGCTTCCGGCTCACCTGCGTGCACCTCAGGTGACACGGCCTGCAGCTCTCATGCTTTTCACATGATATTTACAAAGACCCTCGCCAGCACCCCAAAGAAAGAACCCCAGATGAGCTGAAGGCGGAAGCAGGAGGCTGGCCGTCCCGTCTGCCCGCACTACGCTCTGGCCCCCGGGAGCTCTCCAGGTGTGAATTTCTGGGCACCCGACGTCAGAAACTCCTCAATACCACGGTGCCGACAAAGTAGTTTCACGGAAAAGATCTCCTTGACCTTCACAGCCACTCTGGGAGGTCAGGAGGAGAGAGCGCTCAGGCTGCACAGCAGAAACTGACCCCCAAATCGTCCTAGTCCCAAACGTTTACACAAAACGATCCTTTTTTCCGCGGATGTTAACGGTGAGGGGACACAGAGTGGAAACAGCAACTGTAGCATAATCTACGCTGTGAGTGTTTTGGGGGCATGATGGTGGGTGTCATACCGCGTTGAAAAAAGCCTCACAAACTATTGCTCCATGAACACGATCCCCTGTCCGTTCATCCAGCCCGATCCTCCTTCCGGCCAGGAAGAAGCTGTCAAACACGATCCCCTTCCTGGCGTCTGAGGTTCCGTTCCAGGGACCGGGCGTGACATGTTCTTCCTGTTCCGAAAAGAATTTTATTTCCTACTAGAGAGAGACAGGCATGTAGAGCACTGGCTGCAGAATCGTGGATGCGAACAGAGGAACTCTGATAACCCCCAATCGTCTCTGACATATTTAAATATAATCAGCAGCACATTATCCTAAGTTCTTAGACGAATAGCCTTTTTCCCCTCCTCTTCTAAGCTGATTTTTCGTGGTCCACCCAAACTTCCACTTGCCTCCCAAAACAGCCGAGTGTTCCTGACATCTTCGAAGAAATGTGGCATGAGCAGATGTGCCGTAGAGGACGAGGTCGTCGTCTGGGGTAACGGAAAGCTCGCCTTCCCTTTTGGCTGGCGCCGCCGTTCACCGTGGCTCGTAGGCATGTGACAGCTCCTTCCCGGAACTCGCTGTGCCTCGTACCCTTATTTCCTTCCCTTTTGTGTCGGTGTGGAGAGCGTACGTCAGCGTTTACACTCTGCGATCGTTTCCAGCATCTCTGCGAGATATAAAAGTTGGACAATGAGGAATTCTGAGAAAAGGGAACTTAGAAGATTCTCAAGCCTGCACATGAAAAGAAAATGGTGACGAATTGCTGGGTCTTTAATCCCCCAAGTGCTAAAATCTATCCTCAGGAGAGTCTAAACAACAATAGCCCACCAGAATGAAGGGAGAAAATAGCTCCCCGAAACTCTTAATTCAGATTCGATTCATCCTTTTGTTTTCATTTGTAACTTTTGTCATTTAATAAGCTTTTTGCTCTCCAAGTTATTAATATCCTGCCAACTTAAGAAAAAAGTGTCCTGTTAGAGTAACCCCAAAATATTATAATTTTGTTGTTTATATTACCTTCCTTCTTTGAGAGAGAAGGCAGTTAGATACATGGTCGCCAGCAAAAAAGCCCATACAACGTTATTATAAAAACCTGCATCTTCCAGATTGTCATGCACAGGATCAGAACAAAAGATGCAACGATCCCCCTCCAAGTAGCACCCCATTATCACCGTGACATCTGAAATTTCATAGCTGATTTCTGGTTACGTCTAAAGAAGTGACAACTTCACGAGTCCGGAAATGAAAATGTAAGACAGAGAGAGCGTTTAATGAAACACAGGACATTCGTTTTAGAGAGTAATTCATCACCTTCCGAGACTGTCATTTATCATCCTGGTGCTCGAGCGTAGAGGAACGATGAGAATCCGTTTCCTTCTGCAACTCGAGGATGCTTTCTCCATACTTTGCGTTCCCTTTACACCTTTTAAAATCCACTATAACATTCGAATTTGCAACGCATCCCGTTATCTTTGGTGTTTGTCCCTGGAACGCCGATGCAAATGCCATGCTCATCTGAAAACAAACACCATAGGCTACATCGTCAGTGGGGCTTCACTGGCAACTTCTCGTAAAGAAGGGCTGAAACAGTATAAAAGCGTTCAGATTAAAAGTGATTTAATGGAGTCAAGTGCCCCTTTTGGGTTGTTATAAACGATTCGCCGGATGTAAGTGTATCAACTGTTGTTTAATTCTCTAATAGCGCATCATTGAGAGACTCAGCTGTCCGTATACTGAAACACACGTCTCTCTGTTCCTGTCTCTGAAAGCCTCCAGCACCGGAAGTGACGGCATCCTTTTGAAATTTATACTGTTGGCTACACATGGTGGACCGGATAGAAAATCGACAAAGGCTTGCAAAGTTAAAATACCGAGAGAGATTTTGAAGAGGATATACGTCTTATATTGACGTGTCACCCTGTCCCCGAGTGCTCTTATAATCACCAAATATACGAAGCAGCCTTGTGTTTCAGGGCTGCGAGCTTCCTTTCCAGCTGATGAGCGGAATCATCATCATCATCATCATCATCATCATCATCATCATCATCATCGCCTCTACATTTCCTGAGAGTTCCCCGTGCAAACGATTTCTGTCGAGATGCTCATATTTCCATGCCTGTCCTCGATGGCAAGCTACTTATTTTTGTCCTGCTTCCTGATGACGTATCCCTCGCTCAGCGGCCACGTCCCCCGGAGGACCAGTGTTTTTGTGGACCGTGGAGGAGTGCCCTCCGATGGAATAGGGGGAGAAGCCCACGCAGCCATACGGACACCAAATAGTGTCTGGGCATCGGGATCGACCCATTCTTGGCCCAGAGCCCTGCTGTATGGTTGACTCCACAAGAGACAGAATTACAAACTGCGTCAGAGTATGACCTTGGGGCTGGCTTCTGGAGAAGGCCAACTTTATGCAGAAGTTCCTGCTTACTTTCAGAAACAACGAGACGAAACCAGGAGGCCGGTTGCCATGGAGATGTTTCGGTGACCGTGATTCTTTTAAATTTCTTCGGTGGCAAGAAAGTGCAGACAAATCACCCAAGATACTGCCCACCGTTAAAGATTCGTTGTTTGAAGGTGGACGTTTTGTTTCTCATTTTTTTCCTGCCACGTTTTCGGCTGTTACAGCCCTTTAGGATTAGAACCGCGCCTTTAAATCTGCATCATCTACCCCCAAGTTCCTTTCTGACTTCTCCGGAAGTTTGGAGGGTATCCCCAAGATGTCTTTGAATAGACACACACTCTTCCTCTCTCCCTGCCCGCCCCCTGCGTCCCCTTCCCCGCCTCTTTGGACATTTGGCTGTAGCATTTTGAAAGCAGCACAGCCAAACTCATTTATTCTATAAACGGCCCGCATCTGGGAAGTCATTTTCCCCGTTGGGCCGGAATCTGAAAGAAAGTAGGGAACATCTTTCCTGCTGTCGTTTCTACATTTTTGTTTCCAGAATTCTGACATGATGTGCTCGCAGCTGCAGAGAAATAAAAAAAAAAAAAAAAAAAAAAAATTCTGGACGGAATATAGTCACTGCTTAAGTATCACGTTTGCCACAGAAAAACATGTTTAGAGGGACTACGTTACAGACCCCGTTTGTATTTTCGTCCGTCCGTTTCTCAGGAGGCGTGGACTCGCCTGATGCTTTTTACCTACATTAAATAGGGCAAGATTTGCGAACTCTAGTCCCGTTTATTACTCCACGATTTTGAAAAAAAAACAACAGATTCCTTCTTTTTTGGTTAATCATATGAAATGAGAGCTAAAATTTTATTTCCATATATGTCTATATGTCTTATCCAAATGTGTCTAGCTTAGGGTTTCTCCATCTTGGGTCTGTTGACATTTGGGATATATACATTTGGGATATATATTTTCTATGTCTTTAACACTTTATAACTCATCTCTTTGGATCTATATATCTCTCGTTCAATACCTGTATTTAGATACATACATCTACATCTAGACATAGATGTGATTCTGTTATTACGTATCCAGGTACATTCACTGAAAGAATAAACTTGGATACCCATCGATACATCGATCGCATTAACGATGCTCTATTTTGCTTACAGTTTGAGAGTTTCGGAACATGCTCCTTTATGTCTCCATTCGAGAATGTGGGAAAGAAAGAAGCACTCGTTTCTCTAAAATGCATTTAGGAAAAAAGTTTTGCCTCCACCCTACGGCAGACATTCTTGTGATCGGAAACAGCTGTATCTCTGCCTTTAGCAAAGCTGATTCTGGAGATACATCAGGGCATTTGTGGATGTGATAATCCTATAAGAAAATGGGGTTGTTTTTTTAGACATGAGCAGACTAATTTAAAATTGGTCATGTTGCATCTTTTTCTTTAAATAATTGCTATACATATATTTTAATTGGATGAGCCGGTGCTAAGAAGGGGAGCCTGCTCCCCTTGGAATGTCTTTGCTGGCAGACTCGTTTTTTTTTGAGAAAACATGATGAACTTTCTTTCAGACCATCGATGTGCTCTTGGCCACAATCCGTCACCTGCGATATGGTGGCGCTGTGATGCCATGCGATTTGCGTGGAGCAGAGGCTTATGTGCAGTGAGCTCTACAGAAAGACCACGTGTGGTGATTAGGATGCGGTTGGCACAGAGCGGGTGCCTGGCGCTGAGGATCGTGGGGTGCCGGAGCGAACGGCTGCACCCCTGGGTCCTCAGCATGTCGCAATCTGGCCTGATGAATCTACTGCCCTGGCGGGGAGCGGGGGGGCGTCGACAGTGAGGGGGGCGCTGTGCGCGTGGAGCGGGGTGCAGACGGTGTACGGGAGAGCTCTGTACCTTCCTCGCGATTTTCCTGCGAACCCAAAACGGCTGTGAAAAAGGATGTTTTTTTTTTAAAAAAAAGGTAATTAAAAAAACCCCGAATTTCCAATTTAAAAAATCTGCCCTTCAAAGTTTCCTAAAGAGTGCTGAGTTCTCTAGGCACAGGATTACATCGAGATCTCTTACGTGCTTTTTTTTCCACTTAAAGATTTCTATTCTCGTATACATCGGAAGACAGGAAGTAGGATTTTTAATGGAAATCTTAAACCCTGGATAGATACTGTGTGAAGGAAAAAGACCGTTGAATACTAGGTCATCTATCATGTCATCACAATAGACTTGGCTTCCCGGATGTTGGGCGCTTATAATTCTGCAGGTAACATGTTTTTTCTTGGCACTTTTTTTTTGCAAAGCGAGGTCTTTTTCTGGGGTTCGGCTCTTTCTCTTGTATCGCATTTAATTCATCATGTTTTCTCAAGTGATCTCTCATGAAAACACGCTGTCTTTTGAACTTCATATTAAAATAACAGCATCATGATGAATGGGCTAGCATATCGAATAAGCCAGGGTATAATACAGTCTGAGAAGCTCTATTTTAGTTTGATTAATTATTCTGTACTCTCTGATGAAGAACACATAAATCAGGACGATGAAACGCCATGTATCGCAAGAAAACAATGTGACAAAAATCTAGCACTTAGTAAAGTCAATTAAAATGGGGGGAAACCGTGTATTTCTGTTAATTCTTTTTCTTGCTTGGCTTACCCCCTACTGCAGATGAAACTCGGCTGAACTGAATCTTGGATATTTCAGCCTCTGGATGTGGAAAATTTTGCTCTAGTTTAAAACAGGTACCGCTAGGACTTACGGAGTGTGTTCTAAAACATATCACTAAAATATTCTGTAGAAATGCAGTTCGAGACAATAGTTTTCATTTACGGGGGCGGGCATTGTCTATTTTTCAAGTGGAAATTTTTTAAATGCTCATAGCGATAATAGGAATAGTTCATGTTACCTAGAAACAGATTCTTTGCAGCTACTGTTAGGGCTTGTGAGTAATTAGCTTGATAACTGAAAATTAATCCTTCACCTCTGCTGGTCGGAGCGCCAGGATGCAGGCGGTAATGTGCCCCGTGGGACTAGCTAATTACGAACAACAGATTGCACCTGTCAACCTTTGCAGCTGTCAGGCATCTAGTCTGCAAAGTCGAGGGGGATTTGAGGGTGCCTGGAAAGCTGGCTTCCCTCTTTTCTCCGTCATCCGGAGCGGTAAACAGCATCTCCCCTGAGTTGTTTCTTAGGAAGATGCCCGTAGATTGAAGTGAGGCTGGGACAGAGTGGGGACCAGTGCCGGATGCCATGCCCTGGAGCTCTGTGCTCCCAGGTGTTAGTCTGGCAGGTTCAGAAGCAGACGTGGACTTGACTGAGTTGAAAATTACACACACACACACACACACGCGTGTACACGAAGATCAGTGTCTCGTTGGACCAGGAGGATGATCCTTCTGGGTAAGCGGAGTGCTCTGAGGCAGCTGGGCAGCTGGGCAGCTGGACGAGGTGCCCGGAGCTGTGCTTGGCAAACGTGGAGCGAGAGGAAAAGGCAACGTTTGGCGTGTTCTTCGCGAAGTGGCTAACGGTGGAGACGAACCCTGCGGCTTCTCTCTTTGCCACGAGGGTCTCTGGTTCGAGCAAGAAAACGGGACCGTCGGCCGGCTCCTGAGGTCGCAGCTCCCTGCACCCAGAGTTCTGCGGGTCTGGGGACACCTGAGCATCTGCGTGTCCCACGAGCGTGCAGGCGACCCCTCGGAAGGAAAGAGCGCCGTGGTAGAGTGTGCGGGTCTCGGCGTTGACACGTTCTGTCCCCTGCCCGCTGTCCCCAGCATTCTCCTCCTGGCCAGCTTTCCCGCCTTCCAGGTGGTGTGGCGTTCGTGAAGGTTCGCCTCCTCACACGGGGGTCCGGGCCGCCTTCCTCGGCAGGCGTGACAGCGAGGACACACTCGGGTTCAGTATACTCACTCGTCCAAGGAGAGGCTTGGGGCACTGTTGGCCGCCATGTCCCTTGACACAGGGGTGAGGGTTGCAACTTGCTCACAGGGGGAGTGGCCCAGTACAGCCTCCCCGACCTTGCGTGTCCAGGGGACCTCACTCGGGGCAGAGAAAGAAGCCTTGACAGAGGCATCAGAGAGCAAAGGTCGTGAGTGTCTGAGGTCCACAGAGTCCAGGGCACAGATGCGGGGAGAGAAGACACTAACAATAGATCGATCACACCTGGGGGGGGGGGCGCGAGATGGCGCTGGCCTTGATCACCTCCTCGTGACGTCTGCTCCTCCCGTGTCCCTTTAAGTGGATTATACCGAAAACGGGGCTGGTGGATCATGACAAACCTCCGTGATGATTAACAGGTGACTCCTTGCGACGCAAACACGCGTTCTAAGATTTAACGACTTTACGTTAAGACAGGGACAAGTCCTCGTCCTCGAGATGGAGAGAGAGGTGGGTCACAATGAGACACCGCGTTCCGATGGGCACGGGAAGGTGACAAGGAGCCATATGTCAGGAATCAACACGGAGAGTGATTTCAGCACGGTTAATACGCACCGGCATTGAGGCAGAGGCTCCCACTTGGGGTGCAGCTCGGGGTGTGCTCGAATCAGCAGCGTGTTTCTCGTCTTAGTGACTGTGACGATCGGTGGAATGACGTCCCCATTCTGCAGATCCAGACCTTGGCGTCATGAAGGGACACATCTCAACCGAGTGAATTCGAGGGTCTAATGGCTTTATGAAGTGATTCTTGAGCCGGCTAGCAACCCATCTAGCGTCTGGGCCCCCTTTTTTACAAGAGGTAAAGGGGGCAGGGCAAGTATTAACAAAAGAAAGGGAAGAATTAATTTTCGGCCAGGACGTGTTCTTTTGGAGGCACTGACGCTGGCTTTGGAATCGTAGACTTCGCCACAAGGCAGGCCGTCTGGCTGGCGCTTCTCCCTTGACCCATGTGCTAACCC
>NW_011889386.1:64340-67812 GCF_000151845.1 Pteropus vampyrus
CCGTGTCCCTTTAAGTGGATTATACCGAAAACGGGGCTGGTGGATCATGACAAACCTCCGTGATGATTAACAGGTGACTCCTTGCGACGCAAACATGCGTTCTAAGATTTAACGACTTTACGTTAAGACAGGGCCAAGTCCCCGTCCTCGAGATGGAGAGAGAGGTGGGTCGCAATGAGACACCGCGTTCTGATGGGCACGGGAAGGTGACAAGGAGCCACATGTCAGGAATCAACACGGAGAATGATTTCAGCACGGTTAATACACACCGGCATTGAGGCAGAGGCTCCCACTTGGGGTGCAGCTCGGGGTGTGTTTGAATCAGTGGCGTGTTTCTCATCTTAGTCACTGTGACGATCAGGTGGAATGATGTCCCCGTTCTGCAGATCTAGACCTTAGCGTCATTAAGGGACACATCTCAACCGAGTGAATTCGAGGGTCTAATGGCTTTATGAAGTGATTCTTGAGCGGCCAGCAACCCATCTAGCGTCTGGGCCCCCTTTTTTACAAGAGGTAAAGGGGGCAGGGCAAGTATTAACAAAAGAAAGGGAAGAATTAATTTTCGGCCAGGACGTATTGTTTTGGAGGCACTGACGCTGGCTTCGGAATCGTAGACTTCGCCACAAGGCAGGCCGTCTGGCTGGCTCTTCTCCCTTGACCCATGTGCTAACCCTCTGCACCTCGGAAAATACCGATCTTGGCGGATAGTGTTTTCGGTGACATATCGGTCAAGACGACGTCATACATGGGTTGGGTGACCGCGGAGAGTTACTGAACAGAAGGGGCTTTGGCCTCCGACTCCCCCACTTCTGGAAGGGCCCCCGGTGTTCACGTTTCCGTCCCGTCTCCATTTCTTTGGCCCTGTGGGGGAGGGTTGAGACTTTGGCTCCGGGGCGGCGGGAGGTCAGGTCAGGGGTGCCACCTATGCAGTGACGTCTCCGTGAAGGTGACTCGCGGGTCGTGGGAGTCAGCAGTCTGCTTTACGGGAGCAGAGCTGGTCTTCAGCTGCTCGCTGGGATCCGTGTGTCACCTCGAGAGCCTTTTCTGCGGTGTGACTGCCGTCCTTGTAGAAAGCGGAAGAGTGGACACGCAGCCCCGCATGAGGCAGGACACAGGTGGAAGACCAGGGCACAATGGCATCTGCCGCCTCAAGCCGGGGCGCTGCTCGGACGGACGTGAGGATTCAGCCATGGGACACACCTGCCCCGGAGCCTCCAGGGGGAGTGTGGTCTGAACACTGACACCTCCCCAAACGGTCACACAACACAATCCTGTTGTTTAAACCACCTCGCACCTGTTACCACAGTCCCAGGAGACTTACAGTCACTCTATTTCATTTTGATTTCTAAATAGTATTAAGAATAGTATAATATGGTGATTTATGAGAAATCCATAGTTGGTCATTCAGGTGACTAAAATATATTTGTCATATATATTTGGCCTTCATCCACCGGTTCCCAGCTCACAGCTCCGGAAACCGTTGCCATCTCCTGCCACAGCAGTGATAAAGGTGTCTTTGTTATGTTAATGAGGTGACTTTTGGAAAACCCCTAGGTAACTGGTTGCCAGGGGAACCAAGCCTGTAATTAGAAGGTTGGAACTTCCGGCCCCTCCCCCACCTCCAGGGAGGGGTCAGGGAGCTGGAGGTGGAATCGATCAGCAAGGGCCACGATTTAATCAATCACGCCTACGTAACGAAGCCTCCACGAAAACCCGAAGGAGCGAGCCGGAGCCTGCCACGTTGGTGAACAGGTGGAGTCAGGGAGGGTGGGCCCCTGGACAGGACATGGAAGCTCTGTGCCTCCGGACACTGTGCGCTGGGCAGCCATCTGGCCGTGCCTGAGGCATGGCCTTTTATAATAACCCGGGGAACCGGTGAGTGAAATGCTTGTCTGACTTCTGTGAGCTGCTCTTGCAAATTAATCGCACTGCAGAGGGCACCCGGGAAGCTCTGATTTATAGCTACCTGGTGAGAAGTAAAGGTCACGACCTGGACGGGCAACTGGCCTTTCAGGTCCAAGCTGCCTGTGGAACCTCCAGTGTGCGGCCGGTTGGTCAGAAGCAGGTGTAACAGCCTGGGTTTGCGACGGGCGTCTGAAGGAGGGCGCAGTCTTGTGGAACTGAGCCCTTTACCTGTGGGGTCTGAGGCTCTCTCCAGGTGGAGAGTGAGAACTCAGATGAAGTCTCAGATGCTCTGTGGGTGGGGATGTGCCTCTTCTCCCCACGGTGGAATTGGTCCGGGAACCCCAAAGAAAGGCTGTGTTGTGTTCTTGGAATTTCGCGTTCCCAGCGAGGGGTTATGGGTTATGAATTCGATCCGGTGCATCCGTGCCTTCAAGAACTGGATCGGTTTTATGCTTTACATAGGTATTGAGTCTTTGGAAAGACTTGAAACAACCAAATAGCGTAGAAGTTCGTAAGATTGGTCTTATTCATAAGCTATTGAAAATGATTTTCTTTATTATCGTTATGAAAACGTATTGGGGGCTCCTTGCTGAGTTCTCCGCGGTTAATCCCATGAGCCATGTAGGACCCCAAGTCCCTCTGAGACCTCCTTCTAAACTGCTCACTCTCACTGCTCGTGGGCAAAGCATTCACACTTGTGGATTGGCATCTTTCAGCGAGAGGACGAGCTCGACTTTACAGGATCGCAGCCGATCTTCATAAACACGTCTGCGCTCATCCTACACACACACGATTCTCACGTTAGAAGGGAATACATTGACTTTTCCAAGAGCTCACCGTTTATGATGGATAAGGGACCGGGAATGCGAAAAGGCTCTTTGGGCTCCGCCTCGGGCGTGCTTTCTGTGAAAACCTCCTTTTTGTCTGAATCAGCAACGTGTCGCACCATTTTTTACTTCTTGGGCTCCCCTGTCTTTATGTAGAAAGGGAGAACTATGGGCTTGCAACCCTCTTCACTGTCTCAACCTCACCATCTAGAATTTTCCTCCAAATCTGCTCTTGCCAGGAGCGCCGACGGCTTTCACGTGTCCGTCAAAGCTGTGACGACGAGTCACCCGACGTGGCCATACGGTCTTGGGCTTGGTAACTGAGACGTTTCATTTGATCACGGGACACTTAGCTCCCCGTCGCCAGCCCACCCCTCACATTGCCTTGTTACTGTGGTACCGCCGTGGAGTGTCGTGAATAGAATAGTGTCCATGGTCTTCTTTGTGTTCAGATGGCATGGACCATACATTGCGTCTTTCTCTTCTGATTCTGGCCTTTTTCTTAGGCATTGCTCACGTTTTTAGAATTATTAGAGGATTTCGTTAATAAGAGAATAAAATATTAACAGGTAGAAAGTCGAAAAGTTCATAACCCATCGCCCCTTTGCTCTTCAGTGGATCTGAGAGCTTCAGGCACGAAGTCGGGGATGGAAAAGTCAATGACATGGGTGACATGGTATGGGACATTCTAACCTCTTTCCCTCGGAAAGTTCCTTGTATTTTAAGACAATGACATGTCA
>NW_011889386.1:67862-69521 GCF_000151845.1 Pteropus vampyrus
GAAAACCTCCTTTTTGTCTGAATCAGCAACGTGTCGCACCATTTTTTACTTCTTGGGCTCCCCTGTCTTTATGTAGAAAGGGAGAACTATGGGCTTGCAACCCTCTTCACTGTCTCAACCTCACCATCTAGAATTTTCCTCCAAATCTGCTCTTGCCAGGAGCGCCGACGGCTTTCACGTGTCCGTCAAAGCTGTGACGACGAGTCACCCGACGTGGCCATATGGTCTTGGGCTTGGTAATTGTGACGTTTCATTTGATCACGGGACACTTAGCTCCCCGTCGCCAGCCCACCCCTCACATTGCCTTGTTACTGTGGTACCGCCGTGGAGTGTCGTGAATAGAATAGTGTCCATGGTCTTCTTTGTGTTCAGATAGCATGGACCATACATTGCGTCTTTCTCTTCTGATTCTGGCCTTTTTCTTAGGCATTGCTCACGTTTTTAGAATTATTAGAGGATTTCGTTAATAAGAGAATAAAATATTAACAGGTAGAAAGTCGAAAAGTTCATAACCCTTCGCCCCTTTGCTCTTCAGTGGATCTGAGAGCTTCAGGCACGAAGTCGGGGATGGAAAAGTCAATGACATGGGTGACATGGTATGGGACATTCTAACCTCTTTCCCTCGGAAAGTTCCTTGTATTTTAAGACAATGACATGTCATTAACCGGTTACGTTGATGTTGTTTCCAGCAAGAGGATGGATTAAATTACATGGTATCATCTGACTCAGAAGTCTACCGTTTACAAACATTTCGAGTGGATATTTGGAATCACATTGTGTGATTGTCCTTTTTCTTGTCCTGGTTGTATTTAGGGGACAGGCTTGGCCCCATTCGAATAGATCTAGGCTATCACAGAGGAGTGACAGAAACGCCCACCCATGCAGACGGTTTGCACAGCAGGGGACAATACACGTGGAAGAAAGTCTCAGAGTGACTGACCTGGGGTCCTACATGGCTCAGGTGATGAACTGCAGAGAAGGAGAATGTTAAGAACCCTTCATACGCTTTGACATAACAATAAGATGATTTTTAACTGGTTATGGATAATTACACTCAGCGTACACTCTCCTTAGCAGGCAGGATGGGGTCGAGATCCCATTTGGCTCAGAGATCTTGTGAAGTCATTGTTTTAGTAGCTGGCGACCTGCCTTTAGTTTTTGCTCAAGTTTCTCCTGATTATTTTTCTTTTTTTCTTTTTTCTTTTTTAATATATGAAGCATCCTACCATAAAAACAAAATAGCAACAACAAAAACAAAGAAAGAGTTAAGAAGACACCCAAACATTACACGTTACCTTAAGTATACTTTAGCGAGTTGTAAATTTGCAGCTAATTAGCATCTTTCCAGAGAATTATGGTAAAGGATGCGATTAAGGGTCATGTAAAGTTAGGTTTTTAAACTGGTTTTCCACTTTGCTCTTGCATTATTTTTTTTTTTCTGCTTTGATACTGACTTTAATTCTTCATGAAAATGTTGGAAAGGTGCGGATATGTTTTTTAAAAAAAAACTTTTCTATCGTTCCTCACACTACGGTCGCTTTTAAAAGCACAGATGAAACATAGCACCAATAGGCACGTTGAAACATGTCGAAACAACAATTTGTTCTTCTTCGGTGTTTATACCTCCAGAGTAACGATTCTCTTTCAGGAAAAAACGTA
>NW_011889386.1:70253-74492 GCF_000151845.1 Pteropus vampyrus
GAGAAGGAGAATGTTAAGAACCCTTCATACGCTTTGACATAACAATAAGATGATTTTTAACTGGTTATGGATAATTACACTCAGCGTACACTCTCCTTAGCAGGCAGGATGGGGTTGAGATCCCATTTGGCTCAGAGATCTTGTGAAGTCATTGTTTTAGTGGCTGGCGACCTGCCTTTAGTTTTTGCTCAAGTTTCTCCTGATTATTTTTCTTTTTTTCTTTTTTTTTTTTTAATATATGAAGCATCCTACCATAAAAACAAAATAGCAACAACAAAAACAAAGAAAGAGCTAAGAAGACACCCAAACATTATGTGTTACCTGAAGTATACTTTAGGGAGTTGTAAATTTGCAGCTAAGTAGCATCTTTCCAGAGAATTATGGTAAAGGATGAGATTAAGGGTCATGTAAAGTTAAGTTTTTAAATTGGTTTTCCACTTTGCTCTTGCATTATTTTTTTTTTTTTTCTGCTTTGATACTGACTTTAATTCTTCATGAAAACGTTGGAAAGGTGCGGATATGTTTTTTAAAAAAAACTTTTCTATCGTTCCTCACACTACGGTCGCTTTTAAAAGCACAGATGAAACATAGCAGCAATAGGCACGTTGAAACATGTCGAAACAACAATTTGTTCTTCTTCGGTGTTTATACCTCCAGAGTAACGATTCTCTTTCAGGAAAAAACGTATCAGAGAAGTTGTAACGCCTCCTAAAGCAGCTCGGTGGATTGAGAGAGAGCTTGCTGGGACTTGAAATGACATGTGTGCTTGTGATGCGGGACCATTCCCCAAGGGCAGACTCAGAGACCTGAGGAGGGACTGGGAGGGTTCCTGACCGAGCCCCGAGGGAATTCAAGCCCACGCCAGAGTCTGAGACAAAGGACAGTTTCTTAGAGCAGGGTGACGTCCCCTCAGCGGGAGGGAGCTGAGAGGGACCGAGAGACAGACAATGAGAAATGACAGACCAGACAGAAGATCCCACGGGTTTGGGGAATTCATTTGATATCTGTTTCTATGAATTATAGTTTAAAGACTGTGTTTACCCATTTTCCTTGGTGCTGTGGGTATACGGTGTGACAGATAAGGGTGTGCAACTCAAAAGGTGTGGGTATGCAGCGAGAAAGCCTGGGCCGGTCCCCAGCCTTCGATCTAAAGCTTCCCCATGGGTTATTGGCCGGAGGAAATGAATGATTAGGTTTCCCTGCTCGCCTGCGTAAACACTTGGCCAGTAACCCCAGCAGGAGTCTTCAGGGCTGATCAGCACCTTGCAGGCTCTGAATAACAGCTCGATTTAGCATTTAATTCTCAAGCCTCCTCCCCGCCTCACTTGGGCTGCACCCCACCTCGCCAGCTGACCCACGGGTTTCCACTTCCTGTCCCCCTGGAAGGGCCACACTTCCTGCAGCTGCTCCGACCTGCCACGGCTTGCTGAATGTCTTCAAGGTACTGCTGTCATTCAGGAAATATGCCACACAGCTCCTTCCTTTATTGCAAAGTGGCTTTTTTTTTATGCAGAAGCCTCTCAACTGCAGGAAGCACACTCCCTCACACCCGATGAAGGTGTATCACAGGCTGTGCTGTTTGCAGAGCTCGGAGCTCAAAATCTCAATGTTACTGTGTAGTATTTTCAAGTTCAATCCCCAAGGGGAAGTGAAGGACGAAGCACGGGGCAGCAGGTGGAGGTGGCTGCCATGCAGTCACAGTCACAGCCCCAGTGGGTCCTGCAGCTCCCTCTGGAGCGTTGAAGGTCATCCAGAATGGGACAAGGAGCTTGGTCCTTTGTACTCCAGCATCGACCAGTCAGTGGAGATGGGCTTCTCCCTACAGACACGTGGCCTTGAGCTAAGTCTCTCTCTTCAACCAAGTACGGTCCCCTGGTGGGGAAAGGGGAGTTTGGCTGTGAACTGTCAACTCTCAACACCCTGAGTTAGGAATATTCACGTCAGTCATGGGGGGTGGAGACATCTAGGCTGTACATGGCCAAATCTACTGCAGGGAATTATATTTTTGTTTTGGGGAACGCGTTTCTTCCTTGGGGGGTCATATGTTTCCAGCCACCGGCACCCCTTGGAGCTGTTGTCTGCCAGGATGCTTGTATCTGACACTTCCTTCCCCCGCTAGATCCAGAGCTTCCACTTTCTGTCTGCACCTGCTCTGCATCATCCCTCCTTCCGTAAGCCCTCCAAGTTCAGGGAGGCCGCCTGCCCGCTGTTCACCGCGGCTGTCACAGGATAACACAGCTTTGGGGCGTCTGTTGGCACCCAGGTTCCAGAGGCAGGTGTCAGTCTAGCACATCGGTCCCCCCAAACCTGCGTGTCTGACGGATTCCCCAGGTGATCTTTTGAGCCGGGAAGGTGGAGGCACTGCCACCTGGCCCTTGCTCTTTTAGTTTACTGCTGAGTCCTATCTAGAGCCCATGAAGCATCATTTAACCTTTTTTTTTTTTTTTTGGTCAATAGCTTCATTTTCTTGCCTTTTGGCTCCTCACTATGCAAAGTTCTAGCTCTGAACGCATCAAGCCCCGACAGGTGTGTCCTCGGACGTGTCAGCTCAGTGCGGGGTGATCACCAAGGGAGATCACACAATGGCATGGATCGTATAGTCCCCGGCCTCAGGTCGCGGTCCGGACCAACCACCAACCCTCCCGGTGACGTTCTTCTCGTCAATGCGCACGCTCGCCTTCCTTCAGCGACTCCTCTCAGTTCTGATGTCGCTGGGAAAATCCAACACCCCTCCCCCCACGCCCGCCCCACGTCGGTAGACGTTCTGCGTGCACGTGCCGTGGACGGACCCTCGAAGCCGATGCTGGCTTTGCTGCGGCTGCTCAGGGTGCGGGCACAGCTCCCCAGAGGCGCTCGTTGTACCCTGCTCCGTGTCCCCGCTTTCGAGAAAGTATTTATCGGTTTCACAAGTCGCTCAGAACGAGGTCGTTCGTCATTTCCTGAAGGCAGATTTGAGAAAGCAGGGACCGCCCCCCCAAAGAGTAGCCACCAAGATGTATTGACGTGGCAAAGAAGATGGGTCGGTGGAGAGCCAGGGTCAACTTACATGTAAGAGATTTGGGTGAATCGAAGACGCTATCGCCAGGATGTCCCTTTTTACGCAACCCTAAGAATTTTTTTTTTTTAAACGATAAAATGATGACACATGGCTTAATGATGGTATTTCTTGAACCATCATTGGGTCACGGCCATACTGCGTTGCTTTGTAATACATCTGGTCCAGGAGGTGTGGCGATGTCATCTGCCTTCATTTGCATTTTTGATGAGATTATGAGTCCTTTTGTTCCTAATGCGTAGCACGGCGTCATCTACTTGTGGCACATTCCTTGTTTGAATCCTCTAGGGTGTTGGTTGTTAGTTGCAAGAAAATACGAAAATTCGATATTTCCTCCAATGAGAAATTGCTCGCTTTTGCATCCCTCACATTTTTGTGCATTCAACGATTTTCTCTTTTGATGCCAAATCATAGTCTAACTATTTTAAGCGCATTTTAGATGTCAGGTAAGCACATGTGTAGACCCATCGACATACATAACTCAGTGTATGGCGCGGCCACGGCCACGGCCACGTTCACAGGTGTGGAACACTGACGACCACTTGCTCTGCCACCTGGCCAGCGATGACCGTATCACAATGCATCACAGCTACGGCAAGATGCACCCCATTGCAGAGGCTGTCAGCTTCCACGTTGCGGTGACGTCAGGATTCTGCCCAGGGTTGTTGAAAGGACATATTTCCGAGTCCACAGAAGTGGATCCTGGGCTCTGACCTGGCTTCCAGACCTTAACTGTCCCTCTCATTTCTACCAAACGTTCTTTCTGTGCTTTGTCTCCGATCCATGTGAGTCGAGGGTACAGTTGGGGGCTCAGATGTTGCTGGGGACCCACATCCCAGGATGGACAGTCCTAGTGGTTGCTACGACAACTGAGCCAAAGCTACATAACTAAGCACAGTATGCTAGTGTCAGAAACTGTCACCCCTGCATTCCGACGCCCACCATAGGGATCCCAGAGCGGCTGATGGCTAATGGCGTTTTGAGTGGCTGGGTTACGATACAGGGTGGAAAGTTTGTCTTTACCTGTTGACAACAAAAACAAAATGTGCTTTTATGTCAAACTCGAAAGGAGTCCTTGAATCTCACCTCTACGCCCGGAGACCCCAGGGATTTTTTGGACCCCTTCTGTCTGCCCTGTCCCACCCGCTCCCTCCCCTGTGCCTTCCTCACTTCTGAATTCTTGT
>NW_011889386.1:75397-75872 GCF_000151845.1 Pteropus vampyrus
TGACCTGGCTTCCAGACCTTAACTGTGCCTCTCATTTCTACCAAACGTTCTTTCTGTGCTTTGTCTCCGATCCATGTGGATCGAGGGTACAGTTGGGGGGCTCAGATGTTGCTGGGGACCCACATCCCGGGATGGACAGTCCTAGTGGTTGCTATGACAACTGAGCCAAAGCTTCATAACTAAGCACTGTATTCTAGTGTCAGAAACTGTCACCCCTGCATTCCGACGCCCACCATAGGGATCCCAGAGCGGCTGACGGCTAATGGCGTTTTGAGTGACTGGGTTATGATAGAGGGTGGAAAGTTTGTCTTTACCTGTTGACAACAAAAACAAAATGTGCTTTTATGTCAAACTCGAAAGGAGTCCTTGAATCTCACCTGTACGCCCGGAGACCCCAGGGATTTTTTGGACCCCTTCTGTCTGCCCTGTCCCACCCGCTCCCTCCCCTGTGCCTTCCTCACTTCTGAATTCTTGT
>NW_011889386.1:75922-76392 GCF_000151845.1 Pteropus vampyrus
TCCCTCCCCTGTGCCTTCCTCACTTCTGAATTCTTGTGTCTTTCCCACTGTCGCTCAGACACAAGCAAATGACAAAAGCGAAAGGCAGGAAATTTCAAAGGAAGGGATGGAAACAGAAGCGGTTTTGGGCCGAGTGACATCGCCCGCCTCGCGGACAGCGCTGACACACTTTGAAGCAGACTGTGGGCCCAGTACCCGTCCCATCCTCGGTCGACTCATCCTTGACTCCATCAGCCTCGGTCTGCTTTCTAGACAAGTGGTGATCAGTGAGAGGTTCTTGGGATTGCTACAATCCACATACAATTCGCAAGTGAAGTGAAGGCTCCCGAGTGATGTCTGAGCACGCCTGCTTTTCCAGTCGGCATTCATCTGCACTTTTTCTTGTCCCAAATGTGGTCTAGAGAACACGTATCGAATTCAAAGCTGTAACAAAAATGAGTGACTTCTATATCCTCGTGGAGGAGATTAAA
>NW_011889386.1:76442-81533 GCF_000151845.1 Pteropus vampyrus
TCCCTCCCCTGTGCCTTCCTCACTTCTGAATTCTTGTGTCTTTCCCACTGTCGCTCAGACACAAGCAAATGACAAAAGCGAAAGGCAGGAAATTT
This sequence comes from Pteropus vampyrus, assembly GCF_000151845.1. Lineage (NCBI taxonomy): Eukaryota > Metazoa > Chordata > Mammalia > Chiroptera > Pteropodidae > Pteropus > Pteropus vampyrus. The sequence continues at coordinate 76,538 of NW_011889386.1, forward strand.
GAAAGGAAGGGATGGAAACAGAAGCGGTTTTGGGCCGACTGACATCGCCCGCCTCGCGGACAGCGCTGACACACTTTGAAGCAGACTGTGGGCCCAGAACCCGTCCCATCCTCGGTCGACTCATCCTAGACTCCATCAGCCTCGGTCTGCTTTCTAGACAAGTGGTGATCAGTGACAGGTTCTTGGGATTGCTACAATCCACATACAATTCGCAAGTGAAGTGAAGGCTCCCGAGTGATGTCTGAGCATGCCTGCTTTTCCAGTCGGCATTCATCTGCATTTTTTCTTGTCCCAAATGTGGTCTAGAGAACACGTATCGAATTCAAAGCTGTAACAAAAATGAGTGACTTCTATATCCTCGTGGAGGAGATTAAAGTTGGAAGGCCTGAGATGTCCTAAGAGAAGCCAATACTTGCGATTCTGCGGTGGGTCCCATCATTTCCCACAGCAAGTGGGAAAAAAATCTGCCCTTATCTAATGCTGTCCCACGTGCAGTATGCGTCAGAATAGTCCTTGTCAAAATTCATAGTAAAAATGTAACGTTTTCCCATATGCCATAGTCTGGCACTTGTATTCTGTAAGTTTTCTTTAGATGGCTTTAATTATATCCACCTATAAAATACGGGTCAGCACAGTTATTTCTTAAATAATTTGTATTTGATTCGGAACGTAACTTTTTGTCCAGTTTTCGATATCGCCGTGCGAAATCTCTTGAACATTTTCTCCATAGGAAACAAAATAATGAACTCGATTTTCCTAAAAGTTCCACCCTGGGAAGATGAAACATTTTTTGAGCTCAGCCTATTTATTTCATTCTTTTGAGCTCCTCATGAATGATTAAAGTTTAAATTCCTTGTATGGCTCCGTATTCCATCCACTTATTTTTTTATGATCAGCAATATTTCGCTGGGTCACAAGCGAGCCAATGGTGAGCGAGAGAAATAGGTAGACTGTGGATTCGAAGTGGTCACCGAGGATCATTAAGTAAAAACAACCCCAGTACGTTATTTCTTACCACCTCTGATAGCTGCCAGAGTCTGGGCAATACGAAGACGTGTCACAGTCAAGACGAGGGGACCCACAGAGGCTTCTTGGAAGAAGGGACGTTTGCAACAACTCAAAAGAGGCATGGGCATTGTGTCGGTCACGGGACATGTGCTGGTTGGAAGGAAAGCAGCTGAGCTCCTCCTCCTCAAGCCAGCTGCCAGGCGTGACACAGCGAAGGACAGGTCGTATACCCAGGCCTGCATCCCAGTGCTGCAGGCGGGGCGGGCTATGGGCAAATGTTGTTTTCCTCCAGGATTGAGTTCTGCGTGAGATATTTGTAGAAGCCTGAGGGAAAAATTTTGGGGGGGAGGAAATGCAAATAAAAAGGCCGTTTATTGACTGACGATGATTCACCGTATTTGAAAGAAATCTCACTTATGAACAAAAAATATATACCTAGAGCTTTTTTTCCTTTTAAGTAAACTTGATGTTTTACATCAGTGTTAGGTTCACAGCAAAACGGAGCATAAATATAAATTGCTCCCCATCCACGTGCAGCCCGGTCCCCACTGTCAACACCACCCACCGGAAGGGGGCATCGGTCACCATCGATGAACCGTCATCATCACCCCAAGTCCGTATGTCACATTAGAGTTCCCTCTCCGTGTTGTACCTCTGTGAGCTTGGACCAACGTGTAGTGACAGGTCATCCACCGTTCAAGTGTCACAGAGCATCATTTCCCTGCCCTAAACATCCTCTGTGCTCCGCCAGCTCAGCCTAACCCCACCCCCCCGCCCCCACCCCCGCCCCCGGAAACCGCTGGTCTTTTCACTGTCTTCATGGGTTCAGCCTTTTCCAGAATGTCCTAGAGCTGGACTCATGCAGTCTGTGTGGCCTTTTCTGGGTGGGTTCTCTCACTGACCAAAAGGCATTGAAGATCCCCGAGAGGTATTGTGAAGGAAGTACACAGTCGAGATGATCACCAGCAAAGATTTTTTTTCAGAAGATGCTCCGAGCCATAGAAATAAATACCTGGCCTCAGTTTTCCTCTCTTGACTTCTGCGGTAGCTGGGAAAAGACACCCTCACGACCATCAACGAAATCGAGTATGTCATTCCGCGGTTCCAAAAGAATAGGGAGATATTTTTCGTTGACACAGACTCCTACATGTTAAAAAAAAAAATACGTTTAATGTAAAAACCAAATCGTCAGTTGAGAGTAACAGCTAATGCTTTGGAGTTTCGTAGGGTTGGTGGGCGAAGGTTCTGTCTGTTCTGGATTTTCTGGGCCAGTTCTGTTTCAGATGTTCTGACCTGCCCTTGCACGGTAATTTGGCGTGTTTCTGAAATTGCAGATTGACACCTGGTTATGTTTAAAAAAAAAAAAAAGGCCGGGATCTGTTATAATTTTTCTCTTCTGTTTTCAGACGGTTGTATCTGGATAACTAGTTTTCACTTATCTCTACCCCTCCCCGCCCTGTCTTGTGGGTTGTCTTTGAGTGAATGAAGTGTTGTCTTTACTTGAAGCCTTTGAAGAATGATTTTCCTTTAAGGGAAAAAAAAAAAAAATCAAAAGGCTAGAAAGAGAGAGACTTTGAAAACGTCATTCACATCATGTCTGGGGAAAGTGATTGAACTTATATAAACCCTTTGAAAGTTGCATTGACTGGCATTCATGTTTCATCTAGTAAAACCAATAAAATACAGGATGTAATCTTTACATGCTTACAAACGTCCCGCTGTCTGATCCTTCCTGGAGGTTAGAGTGACGATTCTAGAAGCCGGAGTCTTTCTCTCCTGATGTACTTTAACTCTTGATTTGACTGGCTTTGAGCCAAAACAAGACTTTATTGCAAGGACTGTGCTTTATTTTTGTTGTCGAGGAGCTTAACGGGTGGAGGGCATTGTCATCTAAGAACTCGCCCCTAGGCAGGATGTTGAAATGCACTGGATTCTTGTATTTTTCCATCGCTCACCTGCTCGAAGAGCATTCCAGGTGAGCGACAGAGGTGGATACTGCAGTGTACACGCGCACCTGGCCTCAACACAGTGGCCGAGTTAGTTAATCCGAGGTTTACCGACATCCTTGATGCCGCGAGTCGGAGTTTTTAGAAGTTCTTTGTAGAGGTGAAATAGTATGGAGACTGCTGATTGATTAAGGCAAAAGCCCAGAGGAGCTGCAGAAATTAAGGCGATTGGGATCGTTTTAAGAAGAACAGGAAACCTCAGACCCAAAAAGGACATAGAGACACATTCGTGGGGAACGTGTAGACGCAGAAAATTTCCGCACGGAGAAACGTCATGAATACATTCAAAAAAAACACAAATGATACGCTGGGAAAAGCTATGCAGTCCTGAATAGAAATTAGACAGTGCGCAGGCAGTTCACCGTAAAGGAGGAACAGCCTCCGATCAAAGGAAATCAAACCAGAGATATAACCGGTGCAAACCCGTCATGTTGGCAGACATGGAAACATCGCTACCACCCACCCAGAGAGAAAAGCAGGGTGGGCCCCTTTTCTGAGCCTCATTAATAAGATCAAACCAGTTAGTGTACAACGAGCCTTATGCAAAAGAGCTGGGAGGTTTTAAGTCCAGGATTATTCCTCCCACCTAAAAACAATAATAATGGAACAGCAACAAAGTAACATCCATAGTAACAGTGGACTCTCTCCTCCCCCGCGGCTGAGTGCATTTTGCTAAATACTTTACATGAATTATCTTTTTAATCCTCCCAAGCATCTTATGACATCCTGTCTTCAGTAATAATAATAAAAATCATTGCAATCATAATAATCTTTCGTGCTTGCTTGTTATTACCCCAGATCTAGCTTTCTAATGACAGAGCTTTTTGATTTACGGTTAGTGGAAAATTTTGCTTAAAACAAAAATGCTTTGTTTGAGAAAATATGTTGCTATTAATCCCCCCACCCCCAGACAGTGTCTGTGTCTATAGGTTTCGGTTTTATTTTGGTAGGCGTGTTTGATAGGTAGGGGTGCTGGCTTTCAGCGTGGGGGGCAGTAGAATCTGCATTTGCAGGGGCCCTGCAGGCAATCGATTTGTGTTTTTGGTGTTGAGGTTTGTCCATTTTACGTACTAAAGGAACAGAAGGGATCCGGTTTCGCCCCGCAGAGAGCTCACAGCTCTAATCCTCTCTTTTTTTTTAACCTTCTGACATTTACTGAATAAAATATTTTTATTCCCAATGATAAATCAAAGCCCACTGTAATCTGCTTTCTACTTACTTATATAATCTCCTGTCCTACCCTCTGCCCCCCGCCCCCGGCCTCCTCAGTATAACCCCTGCTGTGAATTTATGGCATGCAGCCTTGTTGGATGGATGCTCACCTCTCCCTCCAAGATTAGAAATCAGGAATCTAGAGATTAGGAATAAATCTGGAATCTGGAGGTTCTGTCAGAGCCCAACGCTACACTCACCCTTTGTGTCACTCACTGCAGCCTCATTCATCACCATGCTCACAGCTCACCTTGACCTCGGGTCTCGTGGCTGTGGATATTTTCGTTGGCTGCATCGACTCCTAGTTTCTTAAGTGTAACATGGGAAAATGAAGCTTGTGCCATTACAGGGGCTGATTATGTGGGACGAATATAGCAAACGCCAAAGCGAGCGCCTGTTACATAGATGTGGTCAGCGCGTAAATTGACCAAAACCGCTTACGATGAGAGCGAGTGTTCATTCTCCTGGTCTGTATTTCATTGCTCAGTGCGCCGTAAGAGATGGCTCACTTTTCGTTCTAGAAAGCTCGGCATCTTTGCTATTTTCTATGCCTTTGTTTCTATCACGGAGTCGAGGTCAAAATTGGGCTTACATGAGAAACACATTTTCCACTTTAGGAAGAGAGAAACCTCTTACGATGGCACTATTGGTCTTTCGCGAATGCAAATATTTAAAAATTATATGCGCACACACGTGTGTGTACTTTTCAGTTAGAAAATTATTTCATGAGTCAATATTTCTTTTTCTTCCTGCAGAACAATGGTTCCCTG
>NW_011889386.1:81583-88700 GCF_000151845.1 Pteropus vampyrus
TCCCCGCCCTGTCTTGTGGGTTGTCTTTGAGTGAATGAAGTGTTGTCTTTACTTGAAGCCTTTGAAGAATGATTTTCCTTTAAGGGAAAAAAAAAAAAAATCAAAAGGCTAGAAAGAGAGAGACTTTGAAAACGTCATTCACATCATGTCTGGGGAAAGTGATTGAACTTATATAAACCCTTTGAAAGTTGCATTGACTGGCATTCATGTTTCATCTAGTAAAACCAATAAAATACAGGATGTAATCTTTACATGCTTACAAACGTCCCGCTGTCTGATCCTTCCTGGAGGTTAGAGTGACGATTCTAGAAGCCGGAGTCTTTCTCTCCTGATGTACTTTAACTCTTGATTTGACTGGCTTTGAGCCAAAACAAGACTTTATTGCAAGGACTGTGCTTTATTTTTGTTGTCGAGGAGCTTAACGGGTGGAGGGCATTGTCATCTAAGAACTCGCCCCTAGGCAGGATGTTGAAATGCACTGGATTCTTGTATTTTTCCATCGCTCACCTGCTCGAAGAGCATTCCAGGTGAGCGACAGAGGTGGATACTGCAGTGTACACGCGCACCTGGCCTCAACACAGTGGCCGAGTTAGTTAATCCGAGGTTTACCGACATCCTTGATGCCGCGAGTCGGAGTTTTTACAAGTTCTTTGTAGAGGTGAAATAGTATGGAGACTGCTGATTGATTAAGGCAAAAGCCCAGAGGAGCTGCAGAAATTAAGGCGATTGGGATCGTTTTAAGAAGAACAGGAAACCTCAGACCCAAAAAGGACATAGAGACACATTTGCGGGGAACGTGTAGACGCAGAAAATTTCCGCACGGAGAAACGTCATGAATACATTCAAAAAAAACACAAATGATACGCTGGGAAAAGCTATGCAGTCCTGAATAGAAATTAGACAGTGCGCAGGCAGTTCACCGTAAAGGAGGAACAGCCTCCGATCAAAGGAAATCAAACCAGAGATATGACCGGTGCAAACCCGTCATGTTGGCAGACATGGAAACATCGCTACCACCCACCCAGAGAGAAAAGCAGGGTGGGCCCCTTTTCTGAGCCTCACTAATAAGATCAAACCAGTTAGTGTACAACGAGCCTTATGCAAAAGAGCTGGGAGGTTTTAAGTCCAGGATTATTCCTCCCACCTAAAAACAATAATAATGGAACAGCAACAAAGTAACATCCATAGTAACAGTGGACTCTCTCCTCCCCCGCGGCTGAGTGCATTTTGCTAAATACTTTACATGAATTATCTTTTTAATCCTCCCAAGCATCTTATGACATCCTGTCTTCAGTAATAATAATAAAAATCATTGCAATCATAATAATCTTTCGTGCTTGCTTGTTATTACCCCAGATCTAGCTTTCTAATGACAGAGCTTTTTGATTTACGGTTAGTGGAAAATTTTGCTTAAAACAAAAATGCTTTGTTTGAGAAAATATGTTGCTGTTAATCCCCCCACCCCCAGACAGTGTCTGTGTCTATAGGTTTCGGTTTTATTTTGGTAGGCGTGTTTGATAGGTAGGGGTGCTGGCTTTCAGCGTGGGGGGCAGTAGAATCTGCATTTGCAGGGGCCCTGCAGGCAATCGATTTGTGTTTTTGGTGTTGAGGTTTGTCCATTTTACGTACTAAAGGAACAGAAGGGATCCGGTTTCGCCCCGCAGAGAGCTCACAGCTCTAATCCTCTCTTTTTTTTTAACCTTCTGACATTTACTGAATAAAATATTTTTATTCCCAATGATAAATCAAAGCCCACTGTAATCTGCTTTCTACTTACTTATATAATCTCCTGTCCTACCCTCTGCCCCCCGCCCCCGGCCTCCTCAGTATAACCCCTGCTGTGAATTTATGGCATGCAGCCTTGTTGGATGGATGCTCACCTCTCCCTCCAAGATTAGAAATCAGGAATCTAGAGATTAGGAATAAATCTGGAATCTGGAGGTTCTGTCAGAGCCCAACGCTACACTCACCCTTTGTGTCACTCACTGCAGCCTCATTCATCACCATGCTCACAGCTCACCTTGACCTCGGGTCTCGTGGCTGTGGATATTTTCGTTGGCTGCATCGACTCCTAGTTTCTTAAGTGTAACATGGGAAAATGAAGCTTGTGCCATTACAGGGGCTGATTATGTGGGACGAATATAGCAAACGCCAAAGCGAGCGCCTGTTACATAGATGTGGTCAGCGCGTAAATTGACCAAAACCGCTTACGATGAGAGCGAGTGTTCATTCTCCTGGTCTGTGTTTCATTGCTCAGTGCGCCGTAAGAGATGGCTCACTTTTCCTTCTAGAAAGCTCGGCATCTTTGCTATTTTCTATGCCTTTGTTTCTATCACGGAGTCGAGGTCAAAATTGGGCTTACACGAGAAACACATTTTCCACTTTAGGAAGAGAGAAACCTCTCACGATGGCACTATTGGTCTTTCGCGAATGCAAATATTTAAAAATTATATGCGCACACACGTGTGTGTACTTTTCAGTTAGAAAATTATTTCATGAGTCAATATTTCTTTTTCTTCCTGCAGAACAATGGTTCCCTGGTCTGGTGCCAGAATCACAAGCAATGTTCGAAGGTATGTTCTTTATTACTGTATCAATATTTAAAAAAAAAAAAAAAGACTTCTAGTTTGGGAATTGTTATACAGTCGCAGGAAACTGGCAAAGTAGTACGGAGAAATCACATGTACTCGACACCCAGTTTCCACCAATGGTTACACTTTATGCATCTTTAAAGTGTGACAATATCAAAAAACAACACCAGTTGCCATGGGTACAATGTATATAGTTCTATGAGGCTTCATCACATGTGTCTCTTCGGTTAGTGTAGCCGCCACCGCAGTTGAGACACACGTATCAATATCTGTAGCTACGACCTTATTTCTCTCTTCTGTAATTTTTTAATGAAAAAAACGCTTAAGGAGAAAACATCTTCCGATTAGAGCAGAACATTTAACGCATTCTACTCACAGCTATGTTCTTTTTCATGTTCTTTGTTTATGTGTAAGAATCACTGGTAAAATAATTGGATTGTTTGAGTAAACTGTCTCTTTTCCCTTTTTGAGTATTTTGTGTTGCACACAAATATTCTAAAGTTGTCGTTATGCTCAATTATATGTATAAGAGTATAAATTTCTTACCTCAGCCCCCAAACATCACAATATGAGGACGCTTTCGCTCCAGCCCAAAAGTAAGTTTTATATTCAGATTCTATAAATGCGTGGTTTAAACTTGCTAAAAATATTGGAGCAAACTTGGGACTGTACTAGTGTTTGATGGGCTTTATTTCATGGACATTACGATTAGGCTTAAAACTGAACCGTTTCTTTATTTAATAACCCAAAATTTCATCCGAACAATGCACAATAGTATTTTTATGAAGAACGTTATTATTTTGAAATGTCTTTCAAACATAGTATCTCAAAGTAAATGATGGTAGAATAATAATATTCCTGAATCTAAAACTTTATTATACTGACCAATTCTCAGATTCATGCATGCATTGTGTCATTTAATACACACGAATGTTATTAAAAGTAAAATAGAATTATTATGTGAATGCGAAATAATTTGGCAAAAATAAGCTTGCTTAGCTCTGACTCTCTAGATCTTGGGCAGAAATGAAATGTCTGGTTTATGATCCTTTTATTTTTTTAATATATCAGAAGCATTTGCTCTGATGAGACATTTTCTGGTATCTATTATATTATAGTACTCCTCCCTTATCTGCAGTTTGTTACCTGCCGTCAACCTTCGTCTGAAATTATTAAATAGAAAATTCCAGAATGAAAGAATTCCTAAGTTTGAAATTGTGTGCCATTCTGAGTATCGTGATGAACTCTCTCACTGTCCTGCCCCATCCCGCCGGGAACATAAGCCATCTCTTTGTCCTGAGTGCCCACACCGAGTACCCTACCCGCCCATTCGTCACTTAGCAGTCTATTGTTATAATTGTTCTATATTATTATTAGTTATTGTTGTTAATCTCTTATTGTGCCTAATTTATAAATTGAACCTTATCGCAGGTGTGTATGTATAGGGAAAAACATAGTGTGTAGAGGGTTCATATTATCCGCAGTTTCAGGCATCCATTGGGGGGTTTGGGACGTGTCCCCTCCGAATAAGGTGGGGACAACTGTAGTCCTTCTTTAACTGGAGTTTTGGGTATTGGTTTAATGCAGGAAAAGGGGTGTGTGTGTGTGTGTGTGTGTGTGTGTGTGTGTGTGTAGCCATGAGATTGACTAAATTTCATAAATACTGTTTTTGTCCAGTTTTGTATTAGTTGGGTATTAATTACGTAAATGATAATTTGTCGTATTAGTATTACTTCGCATTTAAGCACACTTTTTCTCATCTCATGCAGAAATTAATGAATTCTTTTTCACACAGTTGAAATGGACACGCTCGAAATTCGTCCCTTTGAGCTACCTTTAAAATATCCTAATTAAGAAAAATTGGAGCCCTGGGGACCGCAGGTTGTTATGCCATATCTTGTAATTGAATGATCGAGGCTGACACATGAGACCGAATTTCACAAGAAAGAAATCAATTCCTTTTTCCTGAAAGGGAGAACGAATCGATAAGCCACAGCTAACTCCAGCAGAAACTTTGGAATAGATCATGGAGCTGACATAAATTTAAGGGTTATCTGTGGTCTGAATCCTTGAGGAGGAGTCTTACATGTTCGTCAAACTGGTCTCCTTTAGCTATTACCATCGTGGAATACCTTTACAGATAAGGAGAGTTTGTGCTGCTTTTGAGCTTCCTGAAGCACGCGCAGGGCTTTCTCTCTGAATCTGTGGGTGGATGAGGTGAACGGTGGGTGATAGCAGAGCCGTTTCCTGGTGCGGAAATTCAGGCACATACGCCGTTGATCATGGTCGTGGAATCGCTCAGCAAATTGGTGGAGGAAGCATCGTCAGCTTTGGAACACTGTCCCCTGCATGCTGCTGCATAGACATCCGCAACTTGAAAATGTTTTGAACAAACATTGGGACAGAAGTGTTAAAAAAAAAACAACAAAAAACAAAAAAACAAAAAAACACCTCCCCCCCAAACCCGGAAGTAATATTGATGATATAGCTTTCCGACTATGTGTTAAAAGATAAGGTTTATGTCAGATTTTATAGAAACCGTACACTTTCCGATCATGTCTGGTTACTACCTGCGAAGCCTGTCACTTTCAAAATCCCTCCAGAATATAAGCTCTTTTTTCCCATCTAAGCACCCTCCCCTCCTTGTCCATCATCTCTCCGCACCTTCTACCCTCATCCCAAGTGGCCACTGGAAAGATGCTTTAATCATGAAAGCTGAGTCCTGCCGCTGTCTACCTTGTGCCTTTTGATTCTCTCCCATCCTGCTCAGACTAGAACATTGGCCCTGCCTTGCCTTGCCTTCCCGGGTCCCCCTCCCAGCCATCGACGTGCTCTGCTGTTCAGACCATACCCGGACACGCTATTACATACTGATTCTTTTATCCGTTGAGAGTCTGCCTCCTTCACCAGAACGTAAGCCCTGTTGAGGCATCGACTCTGTTCTCTGATTATTGTGGCGTCCTCAGAGCCTGGACTGGTGTTTGGCACAGAGTAGTTGCTCAGTAAAGATTTGCGATGAATAGATAAACGAACGAAACCCATATACATCATGTACTTTCCTCCCCAACGTCCGTCATGATCGCATTAAAGTCTTTGGGCATAAAGTCTTACATAATTCATTTCGTCTCTGTGTAACTTAGTGTGATTCTTTCTTGATCTTCACTGGCAAAATCTATGCTTTTTTTTTTCTTTTTCTGTACTGATTTCTACATAATGCAACCAGCTGCATGAACTCAAGTGTCTTTAGCACCATTCAACACCCAGACAGGAGAGGAGAGTAACTTGTCGTCCAGGAAAAGGATGAGGCTGGTGCTGCTTGACCTGAGGGCAGCTTTGCTCCCGTGAGAACATGTGGCTGTGGCAGGAGACCTTTTTCTGGTCCTCACAACGGGTAATCGGAAGCTCCCGGCATCTAGCGGAGGAGGGAGCGTGGCCTCGTTCCAATAGAATTTTTTGTTTGTTTGTTTTCCATAGGTTTTCACCTATCATGAAATTTTATCATTTTCTCCACCCTTTAAAAACGTAAGAATATTTCTTAGCTCACCAGCTGTCTTCAAACAGACGCTGGGCTGCGTGCGGCCATTCGCCAGGGTTCACCACCTTTCCCGTATGTCCTTGTGTGCACACGTACAAAGCCACGCGAACAGGACCCAATGTACGTACGCCCCTCTGTCGTTACAGAGGCACAGCTCGATGCACTCGGCCTCAAAAGCAGACATCGTTATGCAACGTTCTCGGTCATGTTCTGAGCGGTTGCTGAATGAATGAATGATTGAATGAATGGCAAACGATGAAAAGAAAATGTCACATACATCCCAAGTTTTGAAAAGTCAATGTCGAAATGTGGTTCTGAGAGCCAGTGGAAATCGCTCGTTCCTTATCGTCCCGTGCAACCACATTTATAATTCTTCCGTTTCTCCTTGGACTCACCCGTAACGCACGATTGGCTCTTGCAATATTTCATGAGTGAGGTCACATCTCTGACGCACACCGTCTTATATTTGCATGAAGGTCACGCGTGTATTTCATAGAAGATTTATCCTCTGCCATCATGCTCTGTTACCTTCCAAGGCTCGCATCTAAGTGCGGCACTCATGGTGACAGACAAGACAGCCCACCTGTCTCTGGCGAGCATGCATACTCATCCTTCTCCTTTTGGGGGGTCGTAACTCACTCACTCGACTTTTGTTTCCCATTTGGTTTGGAGGAAGTGTGTTGAACAGCAGTGATTTAGGAGGCCCAGGCTCGCTGCATCCGCGTGGGGCTTTGATCTCGGTGGGGGTTCTTCGAAAGGCTCTAACTCCAAGTTCCTAGTCACTTCCCAGGTTTATTGGGAGCCACATTTAGAAGTGAGGAAGGTTGGTTTTTTGCTGGTATGAACGTCTGGACGGCTCCATGTCACAGCCGCGAGCGAATTTATCGGATGAAGGCCAAACCTCCGAAACTCGACCGAAGGTGACGGCTGAACATTTTGGTTTCGCGTTAGACACCTTCTGGAATTTATGTGGCGACGGCTGTAAATTCAT
>NW_011889386.1:88750-89164 GCF_000151845.1 Pteropus vampyrus
CAGCCCACCTGTCTCTGGCGAGCATGCATACTCATCCTTCTCCTTTTGGGGGGTCGTAACTCACTCACTCGACTTTTGTTTCCCATTTGGTTTGGGGGAAGTGTGTTGAGCAGCAGTGATTTAGCAGGCCCAGGCTCGCTGCAACGGCGTGGGGCTTTGATCTCGGCGGGGGTTCTTCTAAAGGCTCTAACTCCAGGTTCCTAGTCACTTCCCAGGTTTATTGGGAGCCACATTTAGAAGTGAGGAAGGTTGGTTTTGCTGGTATGAACGCCTGGACGGCTCCATGTCACAGCCGCGAGCGAATTTATCGGATGAAGGTCAAACCTCCGAAACTCGACCGAAGGTGACGGCTGAACATTTTGGTTTCGCGTTAGACACCTTCTGGAATTTATGTGGCGACGGCTGTAAATTCAT
>NW_011889386.1:89214-89532 GCF_000151845.1 Pteropus vampyrus
GAATTCTAAGTAACAACGGATCAAAATCACAGACGTTTTAGATACTTTAAAACCTATAAACCCTGTTGTAATACTTACTGGTATTCATAGAATTTCCCCTGACTTTGTACAATCCACTTCGAGGACGACGTTAATATATACTGAGTCTCGATATCTTTTGGAAATTACCAATAATCTCATAGGCGGAGCCACCCTTGAAAAGGATTGTCAGGGGAAACGTAGAATTGTGCCACCAGGAGAGCCTCTGGTGGAAAACTTCTCAAATGAGATAATTAATTCTCTTTATTTTGGAGACTGATATTATTCCATGAGTAAAGA
>NW_011889386.1:90622-96616 GCF_000151845.1 Pteropus vampyrus
GAATTCTAAGTAACAACGGATCAAAATCACAGACGTTTTAGATACTTTAAAACCTATAAACCCTGTTGTAATACTTACTGGTATTCATAGAATTTTCCCTGACTTTGTACAATCAGCTTCGAGGACGACGTTAATATATACTTAGTCTCGATATCTTTTGGAAATTACCAATAATCTCATAGGCGGAGCCACCCTTGAAAACGATTGTCAGGGGAAGCGTAGGATTGTGCCACCAGGAGAGCCTCTGGTGGAAAACTTCTCAAATGAGATAATTAATTCTCTTTATTTTGGAGACTGATATTATTCCATGAGTAAAGACCTTGGCAGAGATTAAATCAGACGTGATGATCTTTTACCTCTTTACATCAGTAGTGGAATTAGAATTTTTATAGAATACACTTGAGAAGAAATCGTTAAGTGTGCGTGAAGGTTTGGCTAGTGCTCTCTCGGAAAAGCGATCTGTATATAGAATATTCTATCGGCATGATGGAGGCTTGTGCCCTTGAATTTCAGTCTCTATGCAGTTGAAAATCAAATGACCAGCAAGCTTGCGGTACGGCCCAGGTATGCAACATCGTTCTCGGGCACCCATCCCACACAGCTCTGCAGGGTCGTTTGAATGGATATCGTCTCCGATGTAAAGGTAGACGTGGAAAAAAAGAGAGAAAAGTGAGAAACAGACAAACCCCAAAAGAACTGACGAGTGAGACCGCTAAACAAACACCTGTTTTCAGAACCTCGCTTCTTAAGTGTAAGGGATGAGTGCTGAATGAGGGCTTGCTGCCAGCAGGGGCCCTTCCGGTGATGATGCACGTGGGTGGATGAGTTCACGATCTGAGCAGTTAGAGGCTTGCTGCGCCCTTGCACCTGTCACCGGCCTCCTGCGGTGCTGGCTCCTAGTTCTAAGTGGAGCCGCCAGCAGCGAAGGCAGCCTGAACCTGTGTCATGGGTTTGCTTTCCCTCACGCTGTCTTTCTCATGGTAGAGTGTTCTCTGCCTTCATGCTGGGACTTTTTATCAAACATATAAGTGTGCTTTTGGGTGATGCTGTTAGCCGGCAGTAGCTGGAACTTGCCAAGGTTTTTTTTTTTTTTTTTTTTTTAGCCTAGAAACTGGCCTAGCTGCTGAAAGAGCCTGCAAGGTTTCCAGCTGGGCTGGGAGCACAGTCACTGTTGAAGGCAAAGGGCACGTTGTTATCTAGGTTTCAATCCAGGATGTGACATGTTAATAGCCCAACGTGTTTCTGATTTTCTATATTAATTTTTATGGGTGCGAAAGTACTTCCATTGGCCGTAACTTCAAAGCGAAGACATGTGGACTGGGAAAGCCCCTCCCCGTAAGCCTGTATGCTCACCCTTTCCTAACCTCTTACTATTACTATTAATTTATCGTCCCTTGGATGACAGAAGACGCACACAGAATCTCTTCTGCGGTTCGCAGTTGAAGAAGGGCTCCTGAAAACCTGGCTTCAGAGGCGGAATCCGCTTCGCACATCTGAAAAACATCTCGGTCAGGAGGCATTACATGGTGGTGATGGTCTGACAGATGTTTTCGAAGTCGTGACGTCTTCATCCAAGGCACAGGGAGCATAGATGTGCGTCCGTTGGGTTTGATCTGGCACGAAGCACCAGCGTGGAGGAAGAAGGTCGAGAGCTGGTTGAAGACGGCGTTGGATTTCGGGACTTGGGCGGGGCAGACTTTGTGGCCGTGGGTCACCTGATTATGTTCTCTCGTCCCAGCTGCCCCAAGGAGAGTCCTTGTCAAAATCTTCTCTGCTGGTGTGGAAACTCTCAGTGCAATGCAGAAACCTACTTTGTGTCGGTGCCTAATGTCCCCCGTCTACGTTTGTTCTCTGTGTTGAAGAAAGCAGTCATTACGGGGAAAATACATCCAGGTTTTAATTTCAACTCTGTTTTTACTGAGTGGACAAGGACGTACTCTTCCTATGTAATTTTCCTAAAAAAAAAAAAAAAGTATACAGGCTAATTGTGAACGAAAATAATAATTCTCCTTTCTCTGGAGTTCTTAACCTTTTACCCATCTGATTCAGAAGAACCTCTCACCCTACAAATGATCACATTCAACTACCCTGGTGTTTCTGCTGCTGGTTTGGGTCAAAGAAATTCTTTGGAAGATCCACTGTGTGAAGCATGGTGGTCTTTGGGTGATTTGAAAAGACAGAGAGAGAAGAAGGGAGAAGGGGAAAGAAGGAGAGAGAGAGAGAGACAGAGAGAGAGAGAGAGAGAGAGAGAGAGAGACAGACAGACAGAGAGAGACAGAGACAGAGAGAGACAGAGAGACAGAGAGAGACAGAGACAGAGAGAGAGAGACAGAGAGAGAGACAGACAGAGAGACAGAGAGAGTGACAGAGAGACAGAAAGAGAGAGAGAGACAGAGACAGAGAGAGACAGAGAGAGAGAGAGAGACAGAGAGAGAGAGAGAGACAGAGAGAGAGAGAGAGAGAGAACATGTGTGTATTTAATGTTTTAAACTCCTTTTACCCTAAAATGACTGTAGCCGTGCTGTGTGGGACATAGCTCTGAGATCGTACCTTCTCTTTCCTTCTGGGCTGGGAGAGAAAATGATTTTTTTAAGGAGGACCTTGGTCAAGTCCTCCCTTCACCTCTGATGCACGTCTAGGCAGACGTCGCATTACGTTTTTTCTTTCCAGACAAACGTCCTCGTTCGAATCTTCAGTCTTCAGGCTGAATGTCAGAGCTAACATTGTGCTCGCTGTGCAATGACAACCAGCAAGGCCACCGCACTGCTGACGCGTGCCGAGGGGAAGCCCATCAACTTATTATGTCTTTGTGGTACCAGGAGGCACCAGAGAGAAACAAACAATATTGATAGGTGTGCGGTGGATACAGACTTTCCAGACGCTGTACCATGTGACGCCTTGATCACAAGACTCCATTATGCACCGTCACTCTCTTACCATTGTTCCGTAATGAGTAGCTTTTACTGAATTACATGTTGCTGTAAACGCAGCATGTTCTCAGAAAACCGTCACACAAACCCAGCCATCGACACTGTTCTCAGGAGCTGGCTGAGGACACCGGATTGGTTTTCCACCCTGCGGTTGGGGAAACACGCAAACGCATTCATTGTGGTCCCAGTATCGGCTCTCGTTATGATCCCCCTAGAAAATGGTCCGTTTTTTAGTCTGTGGATGCTTTTTGATTTTGTGAGCAGTAGAGACTGTGGGCTTTGTCTCCCCCTTCGAACGGGCTATCGGGAAGCTACGAGGTGAAATATCCCGCCTTCGACGAGGGCAGCTACCTTCACTCTCGGCTCCGTGTATTTATTTATTGTCCCAGGTTTTATTTTTATTTCCTTTTATGCCATTTTTCTCGCCCCACTATACATTCGCTTTCTGGCTGTGTCAGACGCATCTTCGTAAATTGTCTTGACTCCCTTTAGGGAGGGAGCAAGGACAGAGGAAAAATCCATAAATCCCTAAAATAATAAATCACTAGAAAAGTGCCACGTCGTGGCTGAAACTGCCCGATGACTTCGTGAGCTTCCCAAAGCATTTTATCTGCAATTTCACGGGTAGCCGAGGAGAGGTGACAAGACATCTATATTCAGCCGTCCATTTAGCGACGGTTCCATCATCCTAATGTCATCAGGAGAGGGCAGTGGTGGCCGCTCGTCCGTTCGGGAAGGCCGTGAGTGGGCAAAGGGAAAAACAAAGCACCGTTGAAATGGTGACACCCACGAGTGACATACCAACTTGCCGGAATGGGAAAGAGGTAAACGGAACAAAGGTGAAGGGCTTTTGTCCGTGGGCGCCATTTGGAGCCGAAGGGGTTTGGCCTCGTCTTCACAGATCTTAAGCCATAAATAGCAGAGGTCAAAGCGTAGTCTTTTAAAGTGCACAATAGAGAAAGGATTTCTCACTCCTGGGTCTTTTCAGAGCAGAGCTGCCAGGCGAGCGAGCTCGTGTTCCGTTTGTATGGGAGGAGCAGTGACTTATAGGGCGCACTCTGTAAAACGCTCTCTCTTTATTATTATCCTTCTTACGGGCAGTAAATGTTTACGTTGGTGTCTGAGGAGGGCCTCGTCCATCTGCCCGAGGTCATGGGAGTCCGGCTTGAGAAACGAAGCAGGCAGAAAGGGACGAGCCTGAGCCAGGTGTCCGCTTATCCCACTGCGATGCAGAGCCCGCCCGGGTGACGACAGCCTGGGGGGCACGAAGGGGCCTCTCGCCCTGCAACGCTGCAATAGCTCGTTGGTTCGTGGGGTCTGTGTATTCACCTTCGAAGGAAGCTTGGCCTTGAGGCTGAATTGCACAGGAGAAATTTGCTGCTGGTTAGAAAGATGGGCTCACGGGGTATGGCCTTACGGAACGATATGCATTTTAAGTCCTTGCAGGTGGCCAGCTGTGCACCCGGTTCCAAGTGGACCCGCCCTTCACGGTGCTGGCTGTGGGGCCGGGACCAGCCTGGCACGGTGCAGGCGAAGAGCATCGTAGGGGGTCGGCTGCCTGCAGACATCTCACGTGCCTGGCGGGGAGCAGGCTGAGGTGGGGAAGGGGGTGCTGCCCCCCTCCTCCCGGACGCAGCTCGTCTGCCTTCTGCTTGCCGAGGAACGTGGGGCCTTGGACGACCCCCGGCTCCCGGTTCTCACAGCTGAAAGGTTGAACTTGGACGGTCGCAGATGAACCAGCCGCGTTTCCCCAGAGAAACTGGACAAAGATCCGTGACTATGAAGCTGTGAAGATGCATGCTTTTCAGTTTGGGGGAGGTGCCTTCTGCCACTCTTCCTGGGGGTGGGGACAGGCCGGGGACATGCCAGTTTTGGCTTTTTACATCCAACTGTATGCACATTTTCCCTTTTTGTATGCGCAAATAATGCCTGTGCTGAGGACAGCCCTCCCCTGCTCCTAAATCCTGCCTCAGAAAGATACTGATTAAGGCCGCCATTCTGAAGGGCTCAATGCTGCTTTACGGTCGCTTTATCTGCATCAGTGAGCACAGTGTACTGAGTGTGGGGAATTCAGGGCACAGCCTCGAGCAGCCCCTGCCTATTCTCCAGAGTGCTTTGGGCACAGACATAATCCCTTCCTAGCATCTTTTGAAAAAGCAACTCAACTGTGCAGCCTAATCAACTGTGAATCTCGGCCATCTCGGAGGCGTCGCCTGAAGTCGCATCGAACGGTACTATTCCAATCGCCAAGAAGCCTGCTGCTCGTTCTCTTTAAAGAAAGGCAGGAGTTCCAAGACCTGGAGCAAATTCGCGGCGAACGCCTTCAGTCGCTGTAGTTTAGGGCTCTGGGGACGCTTATTCCTCCCCCACCCAGCTTCCACATTTGTCCTGTGCACTCTGCGTCTGTTTCCCTGTTTCATTTTTTTTGGGGGGGAGCGGGGAGAGGCGGGGAGGAGGTCATATTGAGGCAAAAAAAAAGACAACAAAATGCCTTAGAACTTTTGCTTTTCAACTGGTCATAGACACGGTTGTAAGGATGCTTGAACATGGATGGAATCTTAAACTGCAAACACTGTGAGTCTCTTTTGTATTCTACACCACTTTCTGCCCAGTCCTGCTATGATGTTTGGTAAGAAGAAAGTGGACTACGTTGGGACAGTCACATCCCCATGACTGTGTGCCACTGCGCAGGATGCCCACGGTTAGAATGTGGCTGTCACTCTGCTGTGTGTCGATCAATACAAGTTTGCCTTCACGCTCCTTGGACTGGCAAGATTATGTCAAGATGCATTCATAGCAGCATAAATCAGTCCTCAAGACGCTTAACGTATGGCGTTGAAGGCTCTCTTTCTGAATCACCGAAATCTAACGGAAATAAGATGATCGCGTCTGCTCTCTGATATTTGAAAGGCAGGGCGAGCGAGGACCCCTTTGCTGGCTCATGAAATGTCCCTCCTTCATCCGTTTCGATCTGCCCTACGTTCTGCCATCTATCTATACGTACGCGAACCACTGCGATATTTCTGCCCTGCGTTCTGGATTCAACTCTATACTGGTCATTTCC
>NW_011889386.1:96666-102132 GCF_000151845.1 Pteropus vampyrus
GCCTTCAGTCGCTGTAGTTTAGGGCTCTGGGGACGCTTATTCCTCCCCCACCCAGCTTCCACATTTGTCCTGTGCACTCTGCGTCTGTTTCCCTGTTTCATTTTTTTTGGGGGGGAGCGGGGAGAGGCGGGGAGGAGGTCATATTGAGGCAAAAAAAAAGACAACAAAATGCCTTAGAACTTTTGCTTTTCAACTGGTCATAGACACGGTTGTAAGGATGCTTGAACATGGATGGAATCTTAAACTGCAAACACTGTGAGTCTCTTTTGTATTCTACACCACTTTCTGCCCAGTCCTGCTATGATGTTTGGTAAGAAGAAAGTGGACTACGTTGGGACAGTCACATCCCCATGACTGTGTGCCACTGCGCAGGATGCCCACGGTTAGAATGTGGCTGTCACTCTGCTGTGTGTCGATCAATACAAGTTTGCCTTCACGCTCCTTGGACTGGCAAGATTATGTCAAGATGCATTCATAGCAGCATAAATCAGTCCTCAAGACGCTTAACGTATGGCGTTGAAGGCTCTCTTTCTGAATCACCGAAATCTAACGGAAATAAGATGATCGCGTCTGCTCTCTGATATTTGAAAGGCAGGGCGAGCGAGGACCCCTTTGCTGGCTCATGAAATGTCCCTCCTTCATCCGTTTCGATCTGCCCTACGTTCTGCCATCTATCTATACGTACGCGAACCACTGCGATATTTCTGCCCTGCGTTCTGGATTCAACTCTATACTGGTCATTTCCACTATGCGGTCCTATGAAAACCCTTGGTTACTGTGTTTTAAACGCACTTCCTGGGCCATTTGCGTGACACCGGCATTCTTCAGAGTCTCGTGGTGAGCTCGCTCGGATTCAGATGCCTGGGGCCCTCCTCCAGTAGCCTGGGCTGGGGCCTGGGATTCTGCATTTCTAAGAGATGACCAGTGGATTCTGGCACTGCTGGTCCAGAGTGTAGCAATGGGTGTCCCATCACTAAGCATGAGGACAGAGGTAGCCTTTTTGTGGACAGCCTTCATCAAGTTGAGGAAGCGATCCTCTCTGTTCCTAGTTTCTTGAGAGTTTGCATCGTGAATGAGTCAGATTTTGTTAAACGCTTTTGTTTCCTGCTTCTGTTGATCTGAGCGTGTGATTTTTTTCTTTTCAGTCTGTCGATGCGATGACTATATTAATTGATTTTCGAATGGAGAACCAGCCTTCCTTTGCTGGGTTAAATCCCACTTGGTTATGGTGTGCAATTCTTCTCATTCTTTTTTGGATTCTATGTGCTAATATTTTCTTGAAGACATTTGCATCGGTGTTCAATGATGTTTGTCTACAGTGTTCTCGTGACGTTATTGGCTGGCTTCGGTATTAGGATAGTGCTGGCCACATAGAAAGAGTGAGAAAGTATTCCCTCTCCTTCTACCTTCTGAAAAAGATTGTAGATAATCGACATATGCCTTCATTAGATGTTTGCTAGTTTCCCAGTGATGCCATACGAGCCTCGTGCTTTTGGTTTCGGAAGGATGTTAAATATCGATTCTTTTTTTTTTTTAAACTAGATATAGATCTATTCAGATCATCCCTTTCTTCTCGTGTGAGTTTTGGAAGACTGTGTTTTTTAAAAGATTCGTCCGTTTAATCTAGTTTATCAAATGTGTGGATGTAGAGGTGTTCTTGGTATTCCTTTATCATCCTCTGAATTTCCACGGGATCTGTAGTGATGTCCCCTCATTCATTTCCGATATTAGTAATTTGCGTGTTCTCTCATTCTCTTCATTAGCTGGCTAGAGGCTTAATAATCTTATCTTTTCCAAAGAACCACCTTTTGGTTTTGTTATTTTTCTTTATCGATACTCTGTTTTCCATTTCATTGACGTCTGCTCCAATTTTTATTATTTATTTTGTTCTGCTTATTTGGGGTTTGGTCTCTTCTTCTTTTTCCAGTTTTCTAAGGTAGAAACTTAGATTATTAATTTAGACCTTTCTTCTTTTCTAATGTATACATTCAATGCTATACATTTCCCCCTAAACACTCTTTTCAATACAGGTCACAAATTTTGACATTTCTTTTCAGATTTCTTCTTTGACCCTTGTGTTATTCAGAAGTACGTTGTTTAATCTCCATGGATTTTGGAGGTTTTTCCAGTTATCTCTTGTTATTAATTTCTAGTTTTACTACTACTGCGATCTGGAAGCAGACAAATCAGTTCAGGTGTGCCCACCTGATGGCCCAGAACGTGGTCTATCTCAGTGAATGTCCCATGGGAGCCTGAGAAAAATGTGTATTTTGCTGGTGTTGAATGAAGTTGTCTACAGCCGTCAGTTGTATTCGGTTGATGGACGGTGCTGCTGACTCCCACTGTGTCCTTGCTGATTTTCTGCCTGCTGGATGGTCCCATCCATTTCTGAGAGAGGGGGCGTTGAAGTCTCTAGCTGTGGTAGTGAGGTACCTGTTTCTCCTTGCGTTCTTATTGGTTTTTGTCTCATGTAGTTGGATGCTCTGCTGTCAGGCACGTACACATTGAAAACTGCTACATCTTCTTGGAGGATCGAACCCATTCTCGTTACGTCACGCCCTGCTTTATCCCTGCTGACTTTGCTGACTTTGAAAACCTCTTTGCCTGAAATTATAATCTGGCTACTTTGCCTTCTTTTATTTAGTGTGAGCCTGGTATATTTTCTCTATCCATTGACTTTTCATCTATATGCATCTTTGTATTTAGGCTGGCTTCTTGTAGACAATATATAGTTAGGTCTTTTTTTTTTTTTTTCTTTTTTTTTGATCCTTTTTGACGACCTCTGTCTTGTAATTGGTGCATTTAGACTATTAACATTCAAAGTGATTATCCATATAGTTGGATTGATATTTTCCACATTTCTTACTGTGTTGTTTGTTACTCTTTGTTCCCATATTTTGTGTTCTGTCTTGTGGTTTTAACTGAGCATTTTGTCTGTTTCTACTTTCTTCTGTGTTTTAGCATATTCGTTATACTTCTTTTGTTTTGCTTTTTCTGGCGGTTGACTTAGAGTTTGCAATATTCATTTACAGCTACCCAAGTCCACCTTCAAATAATACTATACCGCTTCCCGGGGAGTGAGAGTAACTTATAATGATAAAGTAACGCTAATTCTTTTATTGTTATCATTTGTTTCACGTATATTTATAAGCATACATAAATATACATATAAGCCAATACAGCGTTGCTTTTATTATTTTGAACAAACTATCAATGAAGAATAAAAACATCAAATTAAACATTTTATCCTCATTTATTACTTCTTTGTGCTTTTTCTTTTTGTTTATGTAGATCTGAGTTTCTGATCTACCTTCTTTTTCTTCTCTTCAAAGAACTTTTTAACATTTCACGCAAGTGAGGTCTACTGCCAACAAATTCCTTCAAAACATTTTTTTTTTGGTTTGAGAAAGTCTTTTTCTCCTTCAGGTTAGAAGGATAACGTCACAGGTTACAGAATTCTAGTTGTTGATTTTTTTCCCCCCCTCAACTTTTTAAATATTTCTGTCTGTTTCTTTTTCGCTTGCATGGTTTTTGACAAGTTGGGTTAATTCTTACCTTTCTTCTTCAGTTGGTGAAGCATCCTGTTCCCACTGACCTCTTTCAGAATTTTTTTTTTTTTTAATCTTTGATTTCTGTAATTCGAAAGTAAATCTGCAGAGGTTTTTCAGCATTTTTTGTGTTTGTCGTTCATCGAGTGTCCTGGATTTGTAGTTTGATGTCTGATGGGATTCTTTCCTCGGCCATGTCCTTATGTACTGAGAAGCCTATGAAAGGCATTCTTCATGTCTGTTAACCATTATTTTCTATCTCTACCATTTTTTGGGGGTTCTTTCTTAAGATCTCCATCCCTCTGCTTACATTGCTTCTCTGTTCTTGCATGCTGTCTACCTTTTCCATTACAGCCTTTAGCACATCAATAATAGTTGTTTTAAACTCCTAGTCTGATAATTCTAATGTCCCTGTCATGTCTGATTCTGATGGTGGCTTTTTCTCTTCAATTTGTGGGTTTTGTTTTTGTTTTTGTTTTTTGCCTTTTGCTATGCCACGTACTTTTGTTATTGATAGCAGGATGTGATCCACCAGGTAAAAGGAGCTGCCGTAAATAGGCCTTTAGTGGTGGCGAGGTGCGTGCAGAGGGGATGCGTTCTGTGGCCCTATGATTATAGATTTTAGTCGTTTAGGGAGCCCGTGAACTGCACAGGTGTTTCTGAAATTTTTTCCTCCCCTGCTTAGGTGGGACAGAAGGGCTAAAGCCGGTTGGCATTGGGGACTTTCCTTCCCCAGGTCAGATGGGCTCTGTAACACCCCAGCACGTCAGGGTCTGGTCACCTAAATTCCCAGAAGGCAGGCCCTGTGGAGAAGAACAGAATGCTCTGGCATAGTTCCAGACATGCCTCCCCTCCCCCTCCCTCTGCAGAATCCGGAGAGAGGCTCTCTCCAGTCTTTACTGATGGAGGGCACATCTCATGATATCTGGGGCCCCCTCGTTACCGAGTCCCCCTGGAGTTTCTATTTCCCAGACGTGTCACTCTCAGCCTCCAGCCATCAGTCCGCTGGGTTTTCTGCCCAGGCACTGGTCCCCTCGGTGGCTTCTACCTGTGGGTGTCTGCCGGCTGAAGCCGTGGCTCCCTGTATTCACCTGTCCCTCTGAACGTGAGAGCTGTGGTTTGTTCTGCGTTTTATTTGTTGTTAAGATGGAATGGTGACTTTTGACTTCCTTCTGCTTGGAGCTGGAAACTGGCTGTGTCTATTCCGTGTTTCTGCTGTGAAATTTTGTATCGCTAATGGCCAGATTAAGTCTTGCTTCTGTGCGGCCTTTACGTTCCCTTAGTTCTGGGACCAATGAATCGATCGCTCCCGTGTGCTCACAAGATGCGATGTTCACGGGCACCTCTTTGTCTTTCTGTCTTTCGTGTTTGCGTGTGGAACCCAAGATTCTTGAGGCCTGGGACCTCGTTACCCTTCTCCACCTTTTTTGATCCTTCTCAGCACAGTTGACATTTGTTAAGCTATAATTATGCGCCATCTGTGTGCCTGACCAAGTGCTCGTGGAGGGTTAAGCAGCATGAGGGGATGGGATGCGGCTCGGATATATAAATTTAGTCATCTGAATCCGAATTCTGAAGTTCTGTACTCTCACAAATACCTTCTGATTAGTATATTTTTTCATGTCCTTAACTTACATTAGTGCTAATTTGACATTTTTATTACTTCGAGATTCCTCCCGAAATGTGTTGATAGCAGCTTTGGCTGAGTCTTCAGTCACGATGTTACTATCTTTCGTTTGGTTAATGTTTACAGAGTGCAAACGTCTTCCCATAAATGAATACCATTCACCTTTCAAAGCATTCTTTGTAGACGGAAAGGAAAAGCGTTAACTTTCTCTGGCTGTCACACAGTCAGTACGATGTAGGCTTCTCAATGTCTCGTGGTTAATGAGGTGTGGACACAGTAGGATGGATGCCG
>NW_011889386.1:102182-104267 GCF_000151845.1 Pteropus vampyrus
GATCGCTCCCGTGTGCTCACAAGATGCGATGTTCACGGGCACCTCTTTGTCTTTCTGTCTTTCGTGTTTGCGTGTGGAACCCAAGATTCTTGAGGCCTGGGACCTCGTTACCCTTCTCCACCTTTTTTGATCCTTCTCAGCACAGTTGACATTTGTTAAGCTATAATTATGCGCCATCTGCGTGCCTGACCAAGTGCTCGTGGAGGGTTAAGCAGCATGAGGGGATGGGATGCGGCTCGGATATATAAATTTAGTCATCTGAATCCGAATTCTGAAGTTCTGTGCTCTCACAAATACCTTCTGATTAGTATATTTTTTCATGTCCTTAACTTACATTAGTGCTAATTTGACATTTTTATTACTTCGAGATTCCTCCCGAAATGTGTTGATAGCAGCTTTGGCTGAGTCTTCAGTCACGATGTTACTGTCTTTCGTTTGGTTAATGTTTACAGAGTGCAAACGTCTTCCCATAAATGAATACCATTCACCTTTCAAAGCATTCTTTGTAGACGGAAAGGAAAAGCGTTAACTTTCTCTGGCTGTCACACAGTCAGTACGATGTAGGCTTCTCAATGTCTCGTGGTTAATGAGGTGTGGACACAGTAGGATGGATGCCGATACCCTCGGTGGCTTTGAGAGAGGGGTCTAGGAAGGCTTGGGAGAGCGGAGCCTGGCAGCATATTCATTGAGGAAAATGTCGATTCAGGTTACAATGGTTTTTGGCCATAAAGAGAAAAGAGGCCAGAGGGAACTCAGGTTTTGAGAGGCTGGACAATCTCTCAGTAGGTTTAGCTATATTCTTTTGGATGTGTGCAAATAAAGATTCTCTTTCACATGTTACTAGTTTGTATTGATACCGATTTTCATTGCCTTATATATAGGTGTGAGGTAAATAGACTATTGTAGAGAACAAAAATATTTCCTCTCCTTTCTTAGGATCTCCAGCTTGGCCTGTTGCCTAGAACTTCAGAGTGACATCAATGGGACCGAGACGTGTATAAGCCATGGTCATGGAGCAACCTTTTCTATGGAGAGCAGGAAACATTTGGGGTTAGCACGCAGTCTACCTAAGAAAAGTCACTGAGGATGATGAAATATTAGTTTTTTATTTTTATTTGTACTTTTTATTATTTACGCCTACAGCACCTGGTCTTCCTAGGTGGTCTCCCATCCAAGTACTCACCAGGCCCGACCCTGCTTAGCTTCTGAGATCAGACGAGATCAGGCTTGTTCAGGGTGGCGTGGCCGTAGACCGTGGACCGTGGCTGCACTGGGGTGTAAACCCAGGACCTTCTGCGTGTAAAGCAGACGTGCTCACCGCTCTACTATGGAAACCACGTCCAGAAATATTAGTTTTAATCCTTGGACATTTTTACTGGTCTGCCAGTAATGGTTGTACTAGGAAATACATGAACTCATTCGTGTCTTTCAAACCTATAATGAAAACGGGCACGTAGGGAGAGCCATTTCAGCATCACAGCTAAGTACTGCTTGTTTAGCTGTGCTGGAAGCCGTGTTCTCTTGTGCTAACAGGAGCGGAAAACCGCTTTGTGCTCGGACTGGTTAGTGCAAATCAACTGCATGAAATTTTGTTATTTATTTCATGGGTCACGTTTTAGGCAGCGTTTCTTTAATAGTCACTCTACGCATAAAACTTTGTTGGAAGTCATTTTTCTATCAGTTAAAAATGTTGAATGATTTTTACACGTTATTCTGTTTAATGTCTTGGCATTCGCCCCGGGGGCGCAACCAGGCATCGCTCTGGCGTGGGGTGTATCTTCCCTCCTCCCCACACTTCCTTCCCTCGTCAAGGAATTTTATAAAGATGCAAATGTGGCAGATTTGCACTTTGCATGACTAATGGAACATCTGCCCAAATGCATTTATTTGACATTCCTATTTTTGCTGCGACAGACTATAAATTTACAGCGGCTGACGCCAAATCACATTGCATGTTACAACGGACTCCGTGTCAAGACCACAGCTTTGGGGACCCCTCACGTAGACCCGATTTCCTCAGGCTTTACAGGGCTTTCCCCCGGAGACCTCGTTCAAATGCAGATTCCTAGTCCGCAGGTCTGAGTG
>NW_011889386.1:104317-111882 GCF_000151845.1 Pteropus vampyrus
GCAACCAGGCATCGCTCTGGCGTGGGGTGTATCTTCCCTCCTCCCCACACTTCCTTCCCTCGTCAAGGAATTTTATAAAGATGCAAATGTGGCAGATTTGCACTTTGCATGACTAATGGAACATCTGCCCAAATGCATTTATTTGACATTCCTATTTTTGCTGCGACAGACTATAAATTTACAGCGGCTGACGCCAAATCACATTGCATGTTACAACGGACTCCGTGTCAAGACCACAGCTTTGGGGACCCCTCACGTAGACCCGATTTCCTCAGGCTTTACAGGGCTTTCCCCCGGAGACCTCGTTCAAATGCAGATTCCTAGTCCGCAGGTCTGAGTGCGGCTCACGGCTTCGCATTTCCACTAAGTTCCCGCTCTGCTGGTTTATACATCCTTGAGTCTAACCAGCTCAGTCGTCAATGCTGCACCTGTGGACAGCACCCACGTGGAATAACATGGCTCATTGCTGGCAAAGGTTATGCCCCAGGCTGAGAGAACTTTCCGTGTTACTACGCATAACTGTTGGGGTTCTTTCCCCCACTCCTCGTGGAAATTACTCTGTGTCCCCAGCCATGCATTTATTTGCCCACAAACTAAAATTCATTCAGACGAGCTGAGTCCCGGAAGTTCTCTTTCATTGCCATTATTACAAAATAAAAGAAGAGAGATGCTGTGTCTGACACGTGACTTTCCTTCACGTTTGGGGAGCAGTCTTTGGTTGCGAGCAAGCGGGCTGTTCGTCAACCAGAAAAGCTTCGATGACTTGGTGACAGGACAGAAGGGACATTCCGCACCTCAGACACAGCACCCAGCAGGAGACGGGGTGCGCCTAAGCGTGCGTGTGCGCGTGCCCCATGGCGAGTGATACCCTGTAACCTTGCGTTTCGTATTTCTGTTTATTGGGGTAAAATATGCATGAGGTTAAAAAGTGACCATTTTCACCACTTTAAGCCTCCACCGTCATCGGCGTCCCTCCCCAGAACTCCCTTAGCTTCCTGAACCGATACTCTGTCCCCATAAACACTGGCTCCCCTGCTCCCCCTGCGCCTGGCGCCAGCACCGCTGTCTGCGTCTGTGTCTGTGAACTTGACTCCTTGGGGTCCTTCCAATGAGCACGGAATCACGTGATCGTCGGCCTTCCGCGTCTGGCTTATTTCACTCAGCGTCACGCACCGCTTTTCAAGCCCAGTTTTCATTTAGTTACGGACTTTCCTGCTCTGAATCGTCGACGGAAAGGTCGTTGGGGGACGCGTCACCATGTCATCCGTGGGACTCCCGTGTGGAATGAGTAGCTACGCAAACGAGCCGGTTTTACAACCGTTTGTCCGGCGGAGAAGGCGTCGGAGCCGAGCGATGCCCGACTGTGTGCATTTCGCACCTGCGGGACGTGCTTTACTTGGCCTCGGGTTCAGGACGCTGGGTTTGCAGGGAGCAAGGTCTTGTCCAGGTTCCCGAGGGGCCGGGCGTGGGCTCCGTGACAGGCCGGTCTCTCGAACTCACGTTCTTTCTTTGTACTTTAAAGGACTCTTTCTGGCTTCGGAATCTTTTAGTAGATTCGCCCTCCAGGTATTCGGAGTGGAAATATAGCATTTTAGTGTATTTCACCCTGCTGAGTATTGCCTCTTTCCAGCAATATCCATACACATCTTGAAATGCAGAACTAGAAGGTGAGACAGCCCCGTTTGTGGGCACTTAGGGTGCAGTTGCCTTTGACACTCCAGAAGGCCCCCCCCCCTTTTTAACGCACAATTCTCTTCGAGTTTGGACTCAGCTGAGGAGTCTCAGTCATTTACACGATGCTCCGACCTGACACAGTTGCCTCATTTTGACAGGTAATAGTTTTCACTCCTCAAGGAGTTAAGGGTTTGGCAGTAAACTTTTCAGTGCGTTGGATGAACCTGTGTAACCCACTTTAAAAAGGCCCAGGTTGGCTCACAGACCAGTGACAGCAACAAGGAGTGACCGCAGCAGGCCGGGAGTGACCTCGTGGGGCCAGGTCACTGCAGCTGCCTGAGGACGGTGGGACCTGCCCTCCTTCCACGGTGTGAGGTTTGGGGGGGCGAGGACAGGAGCCAGCAGAAACAGCTTGGGCTGGTCACGGCTGTTAACTTTCCTTTGGTTCTGGACCCTGCTGCTGATAGATATCTGTCCATCTCATTATTCCCTCCATGGGTGGCAGGAGGTTTGTTTTTTTATCTCCTTTTATTATTAATTTTGTCCCTTTTGACACATTTCCAGGTTAGGATCCCTCTGGCTGCTCTGAGTTAAAGACAGGAAATAAATAATTACATGTAAATAAAGTGAAAGCTTACATTGTTCAACCATCCTTAGCCTTTCGGGGGGGGGGGGGGAACAAAAAGCTGGAACCCCAACTTATTTCTTAGCTGTAACTCTAGCTTTTTATAATAATCTCAGGTTTTACGGCGACACCACTCAGTATTGTAGCCAGTTAAATTAGTTTACATTGAATAGAATTAAAAATTCGGTTTCTCAGTCACACAAATGGAGATCATTTTGATCCCCCCAGGGGACATTTGTCAATGGTTGGGGACATTTTTGGTTGTCAAAAGCAGGAGGCCAGGATGCTGTAGGCATCTAGACCAGAGATGCCGGTGGATTTGGAACGATGCCCAGGACACCCCGCCTCAAAGACGTATTTCACTCGACGTGTCAGGTGCCACGGGTGAGAGACTGCACGGGCCACATTTCAAGTGCTCAGTATCCACTCGTTGCTGGATGGCAGTGACCTGCCACGTCTCCACGCCCCGCTGCAGGCATTTCGACTGGACGGAACCGTCTACGGGGAGAGAGAAGCTGCAAGCAGATGGGAGGCAGGGAGGAGCCAGCGTAGGAACGCGACATCCTTACGGAATCGATTCCTTTCAATGAGATCCTGCAGACTCTAGATCCCTTTCCCACAGTCTTCGTCTTAAGTCTGGAAGGTTCCAGTCCTCACGGAGGGTGTGCCACTGCTATACCGGTACTGACAGCGTACGCCCCCACAACTGGCAGATCAACGCCGCGCCTGGTTTTTGCAGAAGTCTCAAACGGGTAAGCTCTCCCTTTCACACACGATGGAAATGGCAGCGTTGGAGGCTGTCTTAACGTGGGAATGGATTTTAACCTGTGACTGGATCCTAAAAAAGAAAGCCGCCTTGCTCATGCTCACGGCACGAGGAGCCCAGGTCCTCGGGCTCACGAGCTGACCCCCTCTCCACTCCACCCCCGTGGTCCCCTTTGCCAAAAGTTTTATGGCTTCAAGTAGTCAGTGGATGACATTACAAATAGGCTCACTCTCGAGACTCCAGATTGATTTTACATCTGAATTTTCCATCGCCGCTCTTAGCAGGCAATGAGACCAAAACAAAGTGATTCTTTGTCCCTCATGAAATAGTTGGGGGACAGTGATGGTTCTCGAATGTGCAGGTCATGTTTTCGTGAATACACTTTTACTGGAACATCTCCCTGAAGAGTAGATTCCCCCCCCGCGCCCGCCCCCCAGAATTTAGGGGCAAACGATGCAACATTTTACCCAAAGTATCAAGTCATTTCGTTTCTCATTGCTGGAAAGACAGCATATAATGCATGTGCCTTAGTTTTCTTTAGCTTGTACTTTGAAAGAAAAAAAAAAATTTGTGCGTGCCTTTCAACAGTTGTAGTTACGCTATCTCAACCGAATGAGCGATTTTGGACAGGAAATCCAAGTGTATAATATTAAATTAGACATATGGAAACCAACACTCAACTTTGGCCACTTTGCCATTTGAGTTAAGTGAAAAAACAAATCAGTGAAGACAGCATTTGCTTACAGCAACGAGGAATATAAATGAGGACACCCAAGAAGAGACTGTTCTTAACTCTTTCTAAATGAGATCTTTGAGAAAGAAATGTTTAATTTTGGAGACCATAGGAATGGGCTTCTCGTATGCGGATATCTTGATGATGACGTTCTGCCAAAGTGAGGTGCTGTAGGTATTTTCAGCTCAGCTTTTAGACAGACGTGGCTGTTGTCATGGAGACGGGATAAAGGCCAGGGCGGGCTGTCTCTGAACACCACCCCGGAGGATGCGTCTTCCGGGGGGATGTGGTCTCCGTTCTCCAAGGTCCTCCCCTGAGACGCTTCTCCCCTGCCTTGAGTCTCGCGGTCAGCATCTGGTGAGTTTATGTATTTATAAATGACCACATGTTTTGGCCTGAGAAGCGTGCCCGTGGAAGTGTGGAACACGGTATGCTCCTCTACTCGGGAGCGTCCATCTCTCAGCTTTCGAAAGGAAATTTGTGCTCATCAAGGGGAGCCAAATACGGAGCTTGTGGGCTTTGAAAAGACCCGTTTCTTGTAGAGGAAGTTGGGTTCCCAGCCATGCAAGCCTCCGTCTCTGGGCTCCCTTCTGCGGCCCGCCTGTGCTTTTCAGCTCGTTTTGGGGAGAATGACGCTACAATCAAGAGTTGCTGAGGAAAGGAAGATTTGCCTTTCTATTACATGGAGCTGACAGGCTGCAGATGGGGTCAAGTGCAGAACCATTACAGTTCACCTGAGAAAATTTATTTGCAATATCTCTGTTGCCCCTGGCACCCCAACCCTCAACATGTCAGGGGTGGATCAGAGATTTCTGTGTGTGAGTTATGAGTTTCATGTGACTGGAGCACGTGCATTTCATTACGAACTCCTCAGGCCTGGTGTCTCGTGCTCATCATTCCATCTGTTTATGTCTTAAAGATGCTGAAAAGTAGATGAAGCCATCCGGTCTCTCGAGATCGTTCGGTCTTTTAGGAGATGATTTCTATTTTATTTGTGAAGCTTGTCGATTTTATAAATCCGACTTCGTGGGATCACAGGAATGCTAAACTAAACAAACAAAACCAACAAGGTGGCATTGTTGTTTTCTTTCTAAAACAAACAAACAAACAAACAAAAAAACCCCCCAAAAAACAGAAGTAATTTTTTGAAACTTACACTAGTCTAGACTTTGAGAGGCACTTTAACCCTCTCTCAGCGGATCCGTATGTTGATTCCGCATCTTGCTTTTCTTTCTCATAAACGTGAAGGGGCTTCATAGGTTCTTCCCACGTTAAAAAAAAAAAAAAAAAAAAAAAGAAAGAAAAAGGAGAGCCGTTACAGTTCTAAAGTGAGGAAATGAGCCCAAAGGCGTTTGCATTTGGCTCAGGGGCCTTCCGGGACCTTGTGAAGTTTCCTTTACTGCTGGTGTTTGAAACCCAATGACAAGCTGAGCACTGGCAGTTGCTTGACCCCTGGGGCGGAGGGCAGCAGGGCACACTGGCAAGGAAGAGCTTCGTGTGGCCGTGACATGGCCCCTGGCTGGCGCTGTTTTACAGCTTCCTCAGCTCTCTGCTATGGTGTCCTCCATCTCTGGGCCTTTGGTGACCTTAGGTAGCTGCAGACTTCACTCAGCTGGGCAAATGGATCAAACGTCGTTGGCAGTGCTTGGGAGACACTCACCTGACGTGAGCATTTGAAAATGTGCGTGACGTTTATTCTACATCTCAGCTCAGAACTGTGCGTTTCTTAAAACTCCTAAAATATGGAACGCGGAGGACAGCGTGGAGGTCGGAGTTGGGGTGTGTACTGCAGGGGGTCCTTCAAACTCAAACATGGTCGCCCTGGACCCAGAGAGCTGGCAGGTCGGCAGGCTGTTCCGGGCTCTGCGTACAAAGCAGGGTGCTGCTTTTGACAACCCTCCAGCTGTCTGACAGAGACTTTGCTTTTCCGTGAAGTTTGGACAGGAATGGGTAAAAGGGAAACACCATCACGGCATGGGAAATCTCATGTCAGACCGAGAAAAAGAACAACCAAGTCATCATTTCCCATGATGTCAACGAACAGGGAGAAGAGCCACACGCAGCGTCCCAGGCCGAGTTCAATCGTAGAGGTCTAACACCCTTGCGTTCATGGCAGCACAGTGTACAGTAGCCAACATCTGGAAGCAATCGAAATGCCCGCCAACAGACTATTGAATAAAGAAGTTACGGTTCATGTCTAATATGGTTCATGTATAATAAAGAAGTTATGGTTCATGTATAATATAACAGTGGAATATTACTCAGCCATTAAAAAGTGAAATCCTACCATTTGCAATGACATGGATGGACCCAGAGGTCATTATGCCGAGTGAAATAAGTCAGACGGAGAAAGATGGATACCATTTGATTTCACTTCTATGTGGAGTCTAAGGAACAGAAAGAATAAAGTCATCAAAAACATACGACTATGGAGGACAATCTAGAGACGACCAGAGGGGAGGTGAGAGGGGAGGTGGCGGGGCTGAGAGAGTGGGGTGAAGGGTTAAAGAGATACAAACTAGGAGTTGATAGAGGGTCACGGGGATGGGAGCACGGCATAGGGAATGCAGTCGGCAGTGATGTGATGGCGAGGTGGAGGGCCAGGGGAGAGACAGAGCAATCGGGGGGATCGTTTCATAAACTAAATAAATGTCTAACCGATGTCCTGTATACTTGAAACTAATAATACAATAAAAAAAAAAAAAGAAAGAACAAACATACTTGAGGTTACTGGTAGGTACCCACGCAGGAAGCTTTGGCCGGCGTTTAGGAAATCCATGCCAAAACGCGAATGGATCATGGCGGCACGGCAACGATTCTTAAACATGGATTTTAGCTCCACATCATGTTACATCGCCTTCGTATTTTTCTGTTAAAATACGTCAAAAGCGACAAAGAGTTCCAATGCAGAAAACCACGCCTGGACCCACAACACCAGTCCTGCCGTCACAGTGAAGTCTGCCATCCGAAGACCGAAGTAATTGGAAGACCGGTAGAAGCTCTACAATTTGAAATATTGCTAGCCTGTAATCAACGGGCTAATTTATGTAAAAAAAAAAATACACACACACACACACACACACACACACACACACACACACACACATTGCGCTGCTGTTCCGTGTTACGCCCGAGGGCGTGCCCATGAGGTTGGAGGATGCGTTGGTAATCCGTATTACGTTTGTTCAGTTACCTGCTACCTGGATGAAGTTTTCATTTTTTCTTCGGTTCTCTTATTTTACTGGGTTTTATTTTCCCCAGAGCAGTTAGGATAATACCCTTTCACTGTTGTTTTAAGAATAAACACTCTTGATCTGCCCTTCCGTTCTGCCAGATGAGCCACTTGCTCATGGCTCCGTGTTCCTGTTTTAGTCAGGATGTGACAGTGCTCAGGGCGGAGACCCCAGGTGACAAGTCGACAGAGTGGTTGGTTCCTTCATTGGCTGGCTGACGGGGAGGGGCGTCTCCTTCTCAGATCTTCATCCTGGGGACGGGAGATAAGCCCCTGTGCCCGCCGTGCCTGGCCTGCTCAGACGCAGTGGCACTAGTCAGTGATGAATGACCTGCACGCGCTGGACGCAAATGCACCCCTCGCCCTGACGGAGATTATAATGCTGACCTCCGGCCGCTGGACAAGGGGACTCTCTGGTGTGGGCTGATTTCCAAGCCTCATTTGACTGTCCACGGGGAT
This sequence comes from Pteropus vampyrus, assembly GCF_000151845.1. Classification (NCBI taxonomy): domain Eukaryota; kingdom Metazoa; phylum Chordata; class Mammalia; order Chiroptera; family Pteropodidae; genus Pteropus; species Pteropus vampyrus. Next base: position 111,807 of record NW_011889386.1, read on the forward strand.
GCGGATGAGGGGTTAGGAATCTATATGCACAGATAAGGGCGGGAGCAGCCGGAGGTTCAGTGTAGGGCGATTCACA
>NW_011889386.1:112522-115139 GCF_000151845.1 Pteropus vampyrus
AAAAATATATATATATATATACACACACACACACACGCACACACACACACACACACACATTGCGCTGCTGTTCCGTGTTACGCCTGAGGGCGTGCCCATGAGGTTGGAGGATGTGTTGGTGATCCGTATTACGTTTGTTCAGTTACCTGCTACCCGGATGAAGTTTTCATTTTTTCTTCGGTTCTCTTATTTTACTGGGTTTTATTTTCCCGAGAGCAGTTAGGATAATATCCTTTCACTGTTGTTTTAAGAATAAACACTCTTGATCTGCCCTTCCGTTCTGCCAGATGAGCCACTTGCTCATGGCTCCGTGTTCCTGTTTCAGTCAGGATGTCACAGTGCTGAGGGCGGAGACCCCAGGTGACGAGTCGACAGAGTGGTTGGTTCCTTCATTGGCTGGCTGACGGGGAGGGGCGTCTCCTTCTCAGATCTTCATCCCGGGGACGGGAGATAAACCCCTGTGTCCGCCGTGCCTGGCCTGCTCAGACGCAGTGGCGCTAGTCAGTGATGAATGACCTGTACATGCTGGACGCAAATGTACCCCTCGCCCTGACGGAGATTATAACGCTGACCTCCGGCCGCTGGACAAGGGGACTCTCTGGTGTGGGCTGATTTCCAAGCCTCATATGACCGTCCACGGGGATGCGGATGAGGGGTTAGGAATCTATATGCACAGATAAGGGCGGGAGCAGCCGGAAGTTCAGTGTAGGGCGATTCACACGTGGTGACCACTGAGAACAGACCTTTCCCGGGATGAAAGTGGGTTTGTAAACTCATTGGCTTCGCAGTTGGGTTCCAATTTTTCTTCTTTCTAATGTCAGCGGAGTAAACAGGACTGGGGTGTGTTGCGTTGGGGTGGGGAGGGGGAGCGGGACAGTCTACATCTGTGATTTTTTAGGAAAGTGAGTTTTAAATGTAATTTAAGGAAATTCATTTCTGTGGTTGGGTATCTTTGCGAACGGTCTTCTATGCACACAGAGTATATGTCCGCATATTATGTAGCATCGTGATGTAACTAAGATGCACATAACCGTTGTTTAATTCGACAAAAGGTTGCTTTTGTAAGTGTGCACAGGTGTTTCCTAAGACAGAAACACAGGGGCCTCACGGTAGACGTGGGCATTGGGTCAAGTTCACATCCCAGCTCAGCACTGAGGCTTCACAATGACGTTCTGTTTGTTTTCTCTTCTGAAATCAGCTATTCAGAAGAGAATAGCTATGTTCTATTCGGAGGAGTTGACACATAGTTACCTTTGCGACAGCTTTTAAGAGAACTAGCTATTCAGAAGATGAATTCAGCCCCGAGTCAACCAGGGACACCCAGAAAAGGAACGGAATTTGCATCTTTCTACAAACACCCTCTGATCTAATCTTTACAGGCCTCGACCCAGTTTTCTGCAAAAATATATTGGAATGTTAAATATTTAAATACAGCAACTTGCATTCATGGAGACGAAAACATCTTTTCTTAAAGTAAATTATACGACCTTTCGTGAATACCTCATACGGTGAAAAATGGAAAAATTAGGGAGAACCTGGTATTTAAACTCTCTCTTCTAGAAGCGGGGTTCTCTCGTATGTCACAGGTTCCTTGATATCATGCAATAAATGATAAATATTAAATATTATGAGGAGATTCCTCCTTATGACAAAATAAGGGGAGAGATGGCAGATATTTCGTAAATGAATGGATATTCCAATTCTGATAGCTAACGTGTCCATGTTTACTTTAAAGTCGTTTATTCGTTCATTTGTCGATCCATTTAAAAATATTCATTTTCCACCTATTAGACGCCAGGCTCTCTCTATGCAAGGAGCTCTTGCACAGTCCTCACGGAGAATTGGTATTACAGAGAGAGAGAGGGAGGGCAGCTGTCTCGAAATTCTAGAGACATTTCCTGAAGCGTTTTGTAAAAAGAACAAGGAGCTAGCCTAAGGAAGATAGAAGATGACTTACTAAAACAGGTTCTCTGAGGATGAAATGTCTGTGAAACTTTGAAAAGGGGGCTCAAGAACTTTCTAGGCAAAGGCGCTGAGATGGGAAAGAACTCTATCTTTAGAAAACTTTAAGAAGCTCTAATATGGTGACAAGAGACCTTGGGAAGTAGAGGGTGAAGTATTTTATATTCTGTACACAGTACAGAACATGAACATGACACGTGTAAGCCCGTGGGAGAGTCAGAGGTGCCCCTGAGCAGACAGGTGGGTGGCTGAGGCCTCCGGCTCAGAAGCAGGCGGGGCTGGAGAGGTAAATTTGAGTCGTCCACGTTTGTGTGATGTCTACGGCCACCTACGAAAACCCTTGTCTGACGGCAGTATTTGTGCATGTTGAGAATCTTTATGTCCAGAGGTAGCGTCTCTAATGACATGTTCTCACGCGTCCGCGTATATGAGAACATTGGATCTTGGACTTTTAAAAATCAGTAGACTTTATTGTTTTTTGGAGCAGTTTTACGTTTAGGGAAGAATTGAGACGATTCCTCCATAGACCCTTCACTCGGCCATTTTCCCAACCCTTACGATCTTGCGTCCCTGGGGTACGTTAGTTATAATCGATGACCCCTCGCTTTGCATTTTTCTTAGTTCTCCGAGTAGCCACAGTGAAAGAACTTGCTGT
>NW_011889386.1:116044-142097 GCF_000151845.1 Pteropus vampyrus
TCCTTGGCAGTTTAGGGGGCTGTCGACCATTCACTGGAACTTAGGGTGACTCTTTGTGACCGACAGCCTGAGCTCATGCCCTTTAAGAGGACGCCTGAGTCTGCCTGCAGCCATCCTGTCTCACCTGGATGGAATTCCCGCTAGCTTTCACAGCCAGAAGGTGTGGGGACCCCTCAGCCCTGCAGTGCTGGGCTGGAGAGCCTGTTGTAAAGCCGGGACCGCTCACTCCCCCGGGGGGGGCCTCCAGAGCCGAGACGTCTGTTCTGATTCTTAACTTCCACACGTGGCTGTGGACCAGCTTGTTCCTCTCTGCTGGTCCAGTGCGGACGTGGCTCCTTCTCGATCTCTTTAGTTACAGGACGCCTGTCATCACTTATAGGACATCTGTTGTCACTTATAGGACGTCTGTTGTCACTTATAGGACGTCTGTTGTCACTCTCACGTGGTCCCGGGAGGAGGCACTGCGTTTACCTGCTCCTCTATCTTGTCCGAAACAGTTAGTATGTGCTAGAATTTGAAGGGGGAAATTTTGGCAACTCCGAACACCCCGTGGGGCAGGACTGGGTGCAAGAATTCGGGCCGAGTTTCGGATTTCTGAACTGCATAGAGTTTCAAGTTGTTTGTCCCCAGGCCACGGGCGGTGGCTGGCATTTCTGTTCTTTTCAGTTGGCCTACAGCTAGCTGGATGTGCCTTCTCTAAGGTGGTCCCTGATGTTGACACTCGGCGTGTCTGTGTGGGGCGAGGAGCGAGAGGGTGGATTATCGGCGCTGGGCGATGCTGTCTGCTGCCGGGCCTCGCGGGACCTCCGCCCAGGGCACAGGAGGTGAACTGAGCTGTGTCACAGTCCCATTTTCCAGCATTTTCCAGTTATCAAGAAGTCTGGAGACAGGGAGGAAACAGACGTGAAGGTCCCTTATCACAAGCAGGGCAATTCTCCGCGTTCTGGGTGGATGCCATCGGTCCGGCTAGGGCAAAACCTGTTTGTCCACTTTGCTTCTTCAGTGTGGGAGACTGTGGCGCGTCTCTTCTGAAGAGTCTCCCCATGGCAGAGAGCCCATGTCATGACAGCATTTCTTGCATTCCTAGATTCCGCAATTCCGCCGGAACCAACGGTGACGACGCATGAACGCGTTACAAGTTAAACCTTGGAAAGGCCGCGATTCTGCAAGCGTTCGGAGTCCGTTATTTCGTGTGGGTGTGGCCGGGAGTGCGGCCCCCTCGGGTCACGGTAGCAGTGTCATTTAATGCTTTACTGTAAATTTAATGTTTTACTTGTATCTGCGATGCAAGAAAAGTAACGTCACGCTGGTTAGGGAATCACTGAATTTGTCTATTGCTAAGAGCGAAAAATAGACATTCTCGGCCTGTTTCTAGTCCCTTCAGTACCTCATAGTGACATCTGAATCTTTAAGATTTGTTAAAATATGGAACAGGAGACTCTTTGTCAGATTTGTGTCGGATTATACCAGGAGCTTGAAATTTGGGTTTTTTTTTTTTTTCCTGGTGGAATTGTATGAGTCAGACTGAAGAAATGTTAGTATTTTTGTTTTTTTTGTTTGTATGTTTTTTCTGGATTTTAAAGCATAGCGTCCCAAGTCGTTCACTTCACCAGAACGAGCCCAGCAAATATTGCCCAAATGACTCGCTTTATTACTTAGAAAGAAGGTCAAATTCAGCGTGCGCTTCGTTCTGCAATCCTAGTAAGTTATTCAAGGGGAGACTTAAAAAATAAATGTTGACGTGAATTGGGGTCCACGCCATTTCAGCCCCCGAAATAGCCACGTTCCTGCTGAGTGGTCTTAGGGAGGAAATAACTGGACCTTTTAGAGCTCAACGATGGTCTCGATCGAGTGCCTAGTCTAAAACATGCCGCTTCAGATAAAGGTGACCCACACCCATTCAAAGATATGTAGAGAATGTAAATGGTGGGGGAAAATGTCGCCGAGGTCCTACTGTGGCCCTCAAGTATTCACACCTGGCGGTCCCTGTATTTACTTTGTACGTGGGAGTTTCTCTGGGAATTTCTATAATTCTTCAGCCTGATTTCTCTCCTGAGATGCATCACCCACTTGAGGAAGAGTCACTGTGTTATAATTAAAAAAAATTAAAAAACATTTGGCAGCATTTCCTTCCATTTTTTTTTTTTTTTTTTTTACGAATACGAAGCTGTCGGGGACCGGAGGACCTTCTGCTGGGGACCGAGGCGCGCGCGGCTGGCCCGCCTCTCAAGCGCGGCTCCGTGTCGGGTCGGCCCTGAGAAGAACCAGCTCTTTCTTTCCTTCTGCATTTATTTATTTGCGTTTTTTTTCCTTAGGGAAGAGCTTTAGTATATATCTGTGTTTGTGTTTCCAGTAGAGACTCATGATTTCTTATTTACCTGGTCAGAGAAAAGCAGAGTCTGATCGTAGGTAAAGCAGCCCAGACGGGTTTCAATCAGGAACCGTTGTCGGGGACGGTACCAATAACTACATTAAAAACAAAACAAAACAAAAAAACCCACAACCATTCTGTAGATAAACAGCACGTTTGCTGGGAAGTCGCCTCAAAAATGGCCTTCGCGAGTGGAGAAACTCGTCGTAATGACGTGAGCATCCTCCTCCCCAAGTCGGAACTCTGCTTTACTTGTCTCTCGTGTGACATCTTTCCATTTTCATTTCCCCGCGTCCCCTGTGTGACATTGCAATTCCCAGCCATCGTCCTCATGTCCGTGTATGGCCATAAACTCATGCACGGGTCGATAGATTCCAGCGCTTTAAACACATACGTACAGATTGCCGATCGTGTGGGAAACGGCTGAGTGAAATAATCCGTTATGCAGAATCGGTAGAACGTGGATACCCATATGTCGAACCCGGCAAGTATTTTTTTTACCGTCCCACCGTGCTTTTCATTAATATTAGGGTGTTTTACGTTTAACACCAAAAACAGAACCCCCTACTTGAGGATTCCGGCGGGGCCCAGGGCACGTGAGAATGCCAGGCCCCTTCTACAAATGAAGAGCCGCATGACAGCGACACCGGAGCCTTAGACCACGCATGGCCCTGTCTGAGGTGGGGACCTGGGTCGGCCACGCAGGTTGCACACCTGTCACTCCAGCCCTGCCTCAGATTTTGACTGTCTAGCCATTTGCCACACAGAACTCAGTCATCCCCACTGTACTGGCAGAGCTGGGAGTGGGGGCCTGTGCTTTGGGGACAACTGTCCTGAGTGTAATTAGGACATAGGGCACGTAGGGGCCGCGTGGCTCACCAGGAACCAGGGGCGCTCGGCCTGTTCTTCCTGCTTCTGCTTCGTGGGCTTCTCTGTGCTCAGCGTGCCACGCATGCCGCCTGCAGCCTGCCCCAAGTCCTTGGAACGCTTTTACCCCCTTATAGCTGCTCTGGGGTCGTTAAAATGAAATAAGCAAGAGCGTTTCAAAAAAAGTCCATTGTCGTGAGCTGAATAGTGTCCCCCGTCCAAAAAAAAGAAAAAAAAAATCACACGTGGCAGTTCTAATCCCCGCCATGTTAGAATGGGGCTGGATTTGGAGACGAGTCTTTACAGAGGTGACAGTGAGGTCACCAGGGTGGCCCTGATCCCACAGGACTGTCCTTATAAGAAGAGGGGACGAGGACACGGACACACACAGAGGGCACGACCACGTGAGGACACAGGGAGGGGACGGCGTCCACACGCCCAGGAGAGAGGCCCCAGGACGGACCGGCCCTGGCCACACCTGGATCTCGGACGTCCAGCCTCCAGGACGGGGAGAAAGAAACACGTATTTGTTAAGGTGGTGGAATCGGAGGGTCTGTGGACATGTCTCCCAAGCTGTCTCCTTCGAGGGGGTGGTTTCAAACCTACAGGTGAAAGGCTTAGCAGCTTAGATGAGGGAGGTGGCCCCAGGGATGCAGAGAAACACATCGATTTGAAGGCTGCTGTAAAGGTTCGGGGTGGTGAAGGTTGCAAGCAGCTGAGTGAAGAGGCATGGCCAACTCGTCCTAAAGGGTAACCAAGAAATGGGGTGCCTTCGGCGACACGGGGCAGGCCAGAGAGGTCTGCGTCTGTCCCCGTTGCATCGATGGAACGAGGGAGATAGAAATGGGTGTGTGAGCTGCCGGGCTCATTTCACGGCATTTCAAGGCGTTCTCACTGCTCGGCCAGTGTCCTCGACCACGGCCGCTAGATCTGAGATGCGCAGGTGGCAGCGCCGGCCTCCCCGTGACGCAAGGCCGTGTTTGCGCCCGCGTTGTCTCTCGCAGCGTTGATGGGGATGCAGCAACGTGTCTCGCGAAGGCGCCGGACGCATGTCCCCGGGGGCTGCGTCCGATGTTGCAGGCGCAGACACCGGCCTCGTTCCGCTTTCCGATTCCCTGGCTCAGATCCCGTCACCTCGACCGGTCGTTGACGCCGTGACCGTGTTGGCGAGGCTGCGGGCCGGCGCCCGTGAGGATGGCGCTGGCTCCTGATTCCGGCATTGTGGGGTGCGAAGCGCCCGCATCGCGCTTCTGCTCACCCTGTCGATGCGGCTGGCGGACTGCAGGGAAGACACCCCGTCAGATAAAAGCACCTTCTCTGCTTTAGCCCGGCCGGCCAACGCCCACAAGAGATAAAACTTGCTTCGCACCAGAGCCCTGTTTTGCTGATGGTATTGAAAGCACTTTACGAGGTAAAACAAAATAGTTTTGAGGTCTCACACTGTTTCCAAAAGTTCGAATTCTGCTGACGATTTCAGTTCATCTTAATAAACACGTGGAGGGCACCCACTCCGTTCCAGATCTCTGCCGAAGGGCGGGCAGGCAAATACTGCCTCGAAGGGCCAGTTAGCAAGACTCTGGGGTGTTCCTATTTTAATTCGACGCCACCTGCCCAGGGCCGGACAGCAACCACAGAACAGCACGCAGACGAACGGGTGTGTGTGCCAAGAAAAACCTTCTTTTGGACATTGATATGTGATGCCCACGTAATCGTCATATGCCGTGAAAATCCAATTCATCTTTTCATTTTTTTTCCCCCAAGCATTTTAAAATTAAAAGTTGTGGTTAGATTACGGGCTGTAGAAAAACAGGTGTCAGCCTGCTTTGGCCTCCAGTGGTCTTTGCTTGCCAAAGTCTGAATGACACACACTGTCCCCGACTCCAAGAAGCCATCAGGCTGTTTTAGAGGGGTCAGCAGGTGGGTAAATCATGTCACCAGCCACGTCGTGGGAGCTGCTGTCACGGGCTAGAGGTCACAGAGTGGGTCCTGGGTTACGTTGGCTGTTGGACATGTGTTAAAAGCCTTTTCATGTTTAATTCTTAAAAATCTGCTACTGTTTCTACATAGGTGAATTAAATGGAGAAAAAAGCAAGAAACGGCGGATGTAAAGACTTAATCCGTTTGCTAAAAAAGGACTCTTTTTAAAGTCCCCATCATGCCGAGTGTTTAGCAAAAGATCAGAAATATGTTTCGTTGCTGAGACAAGTATCTCTTTGGGTGAGCGGAATGTGAGAGAGACTTTCAACGAGCCTGCAGTTTATTTTCTCATGTACGGTGTTGTATTTCCTAGTAGTAGAGGGCAGATTCACCTTCTCGCGGGAGGAAGTTTGTATTTAATGTTACTGAATGCCCTTTGCACATAAAGATGGTCTGCTAGTCCTGGAGTCCTGTGCCAATAGACTCTCGCCTCCTCATGGACCAATGGAGGACAGGACGCCAGGTCAGGCCTTGGGGGTCGGGGCTGGGCAAAGGACCCGTCACCTCTGGCCTGCGGTTAGAAGGCTTGGAATTGGAAGTTAGGGCAGAGAATGTTCTGAGGCTGAACCTGGAGTGAAAAGCCATGAATTTCATCCCATGCAGGGTCCGGGCCAAGGGAATTAGCTAGAAAATTCCCTGAGGGTTATAGTCATTTTTATTTCGGTCACCGCTGAATCCCCAGCACCTGGCACCATACTTGGCACTCAGTACACTTTAACTGGAAAACAGAGACAGCAGCTTCATGTCTTTGCCCATGGGTTGTGCCAGCTCCTTCTTCACGGAATGTTTATCCAACACCTACTATGTGCCAAAGACTGTACAGACTGTGGTCAGACGAGAATGAAAAGTAGATACAGCCCGTGTCGTCATGGCATTACGTTCTGCACGGCGTGCAAGGCAGACACGAGAAGCAGGTTTAAATATGGCGGTGGGCGAGGCGGGGACGAAGCTGGAGGAAAGTTCTCATTTTGCAAAAGGCGACTGGTAAAGGTCTCACACATTTGCGCATCAGCAGCCATGACCGAGGCGGAACGCAGGTATCTTGGGCAGCGAGTCGAAGGTTTGAAGCTGGAGTTGACGGCACCTGCCAGTGGATCGCAGTGGGCAGGCCGGAGAAAGCAAGATTCGCAGGACGGGTCGGAGGGCGGAGGGGCCGCTTCGTTTGGGGGTACGCGGTCTGAACCCAGTATCTGTGCCCTTCCTTGCAATTCGGGAGAACCTCTGAGCAGCAGGACAGGGGCGTCCGTAGACCCGTCTCTGCACTGTGAACGGTCGACCTTTCTTTCTTCATCTCAGAAATCAGCAAACCGAAAACAGGGTCAACGAACAGATGCTGAGCACACGACAGGAAGTCGGAACGGAAGACACGAACCTTCGTGGCCTCAGCGTCGTGACGGGTCCTCGGTGTTCTACACGGGATGGAGACCGAATCTGGTCAGACCCAAGAGAACGGAGGACACGGACCTGGCCTCGGGGAGGCGCTACCCCGCAGCGACGCAGGTGGCGAGACACCCCATACCCTGGAGACTGGGAAGATGCTCGCTTACGCTCTGCGATGAGCATGTGCTATTTCCAAAGTCCGGAAGACGACTGTGTTTAGTACGTGGATGTCACGAATCATTACCTCCCGCCCACCTGCTTGCCTTTAACGAACGCAGGCCTGAATCATGTGCCCTAATCACAACCATCTTTCCCCGTCAGCCAGTAGGATGCTGACACTGGCATTGGTGGCCTCTGTTTGATGCGCGTCTTGGCCTCTAGAACGTGTATTTTGGAATCAGACTCTTTATTAATCCAATCTCATGTCCTTTTATTTCTCCTCATTCATTTCCAGTTTAAGCCGTTTTCGTATTTTATAAATATTTTAAATGATTACATAGAACAAAACCCGAAGATTAGATGGACCGCGGCCCATGCTAATGACACCCCATTCTCCAGCTGCTGTCTGAGAGGCTCGTCCACTGCGGAAGTTCAGGGCGTCTGATCCTTTTGATCACTAATTGTGACGGAAACGTCAGGAAAGTCAAGGGAGTTTCAGCTCAAGTGCTCGTCAGACGGGAGTAGATTTCGTTTAGGTAAAAAGGCCACGACCCGCCCGGTTTTGAGCGTGTCGTTGCCCGGTGCTGTCTTCTCTGTGCCCAGCGGAGAAACCGCCATTCGGGAAATCGTTCCTTCACGTATCATCACGGAACGCGGTTTCTAGCGCCCCCACGGGAATATTCGCCAATCTGAGGCGCATTCCCCAGCACTACTTCGCTCACGCAGTCGTGTCGGAGCCACAAGGCCGCGTGCTTCTGGGCAGGGGACGCGTTTTGCGCTTCGAGAGCTGGGAGACCGTCCCCGGTCCTCGGTGAGGCCGTCCCCGGTCCTCTGTGAGGCCGTCCCCGGTCCTCGGTGAGGCTCAGCTTTCTGCTGCCTGCCTGCCTCGCCCGGCGACACCGGTCTTCCCTGAGTGTGAGGCCCGGCGCTCTGTGTCCTCAGGCCGGCCTTTCCTTCCCGCCGCTGGTCCAGTCTGGGGACACCGCGTGCTGTCTTTCCGGTGTCAGTGCCAATCCAAGCCGCCCCGAGCACATCTGCATGAGAATCCGCAGGACGATTAGTTAGCAATGGGCATTAGTAATTTTTCTTTCAAGGCCTTTGAAACGTCCTTCACTGATCATCCCCGCTCTCTCTCTGACACGACAACGTGGACGCCCCACCCCCAAACGCAGCGTTCCCGTTTCTTCGATCGGCCGTGGGGTCCGTCGCCACCAGCCTGCACCTCTTTCCCCGGCTGTGATATCACGGTCTACCTTCTGTCTCTTCTTTTTTGCTGTCTCCTTTTTTTGGTAATTCCGACGTTTCTTGTGTGGCCCATCCACCTGTCTCTGAATTCTGGCGGTGCTGTTCTCTCGTTCACGCATACGGATAAGGTTCAGCTCTCTGCTTCTCACTGGCATCCTCCCGATTACCTAGGAGGCCTTTGGCGGGTGTCCCTATAACGGGCACGTGGCAGGTGCATCCGCAGACAGGTTTCCGAGCCCGGTTTATGCCTGCACGCTGAGTTACACCCACGGCCGCCTCATGCACGTCGTATTTTCCGCATCTCTCGATTGCATCGTTTGCTTTTGCTTGATTCAGTCTCGTGCTGTTTTCCACAGGGACGCGACACGCTATGCCAGCCTGTCGCCTCGGAGCAGTAGGCTGCTCCGTGTAGCCTGGGCGAGTGGTAGGCTAAGCATCTCCGTCTGTGTAGGTGCACTCGGCAATGGGCGCACAGCGATGGACTCACCTAGAGAATGTACCCCTCGTAAGGCTGCGCACGACCCTAGACAATTCCTTCTATTCTAATTCGACTTCTTTTAGCTACACGTCAGAATTTCGAGCTGGATTATATTATTTAGAAACCCGTCTCGTGCAGAGGAGTGTTCTGATCCAGGATCAGGAGGACATGCTCTGAACGCCCGAGGAGGTGATGGTTTTAGGCTCATTTATTCATTCGCTCTTTCCCCATCCTACTGATTCACAGCGGGAGCCACTTCCGCCTTACCCACCCCGCTCCTAGGGGACCCTGGCACTGCTTTGGGACATTTTGGGTTTTCACAAGTGGGGATGGAGGTGCTATTGGCATTTAGTCGGTGGAGGGTAAGGATGCTGGTAACATGCGACGGTACACTAGCCAGCCCCCCGAACTGGGGTTTATCTAACCCCGGAAGTCACGATGCTGGGGTTATTTCCACAGGATGACTAGTGACTTTCCTGCTAGTGGCATGCTCACGTGGCCTTTGCCGGTACAACGGGGTTTGCTGTGCGTATGACCAGCTGCGCACCGTGCGGATCAAGCCCTCAAGTGTGACCTCGTTCCTACCGTGCAAATGCCATATGAAATATTCTGTTAAAGTATGATTCCATTTTCAAGCCTTCCCTATTTTGGGGAGGGGGGAGGAGGGTCGAGTAGGGGCAGGTATAACCTTTACTAAGCAACGCAATATACAAAAGAAAGCTTTCGGTGATAGCCGAGTGAAGGTAGAAATGGGTATTAGGGTTCACACTTATGTTTTCGCTGAGAAATATGAAGTCGAAGGAGTACGAAACCCCAACAGGGGTCCCCGAATTTCCTAAGACTGCAAAATTCGAGCTCGCGTGCCCGAGGATGCCTTCCTCGTTCCTCCCATGTTTATGACTCTCGTTTCTGAGCTCGCTAGCTTCTCCTTTGCTCTCATGAACTCAAAAAATAGAGTCTAAGACAGACAGGCGTATTTTGTCATCTGCTTGTTCTTCCCCGGGTAAGATTGCCGTAGAACTAATTGCCTAGATGCAGCTAGAGATAGTTTTGCCCGTGTTGGAAGAGGAGATTGCACGGGCTTGGAAAAGAATCTGTTGTCCAGAATCGAAAGGATCTGTATATCTGTGTTTAGGCCTCCCCGAAATCTCCCTGTATAAGAAGGAAAGAGTTATATGAAACTATACCCGATGGACCCAACTTTTTGGATTCGCACAGAGATTGAGCTCATGTTTCTTCGCTCGGAAGGAAAAGATAAATGAAAAAAAAAAACAAAACCAAAAGCTTAAAGAGAACACGTTGGAAAGGTGAATGGAGAAATAATTATAAAAAGAAGTAGCAACGGTAAAAACGCAAAGTACAACCACTACGCTAGTTAGGCAAGGTCAGCTATGGAAATTAAGCTAACTGGAAACTGCGAGAGCCTCGGATATGGAACCTGAGTGTCTGCACAAGCAGTCTCTCTCGCAGAGGGCCGGCGGGTGAAGATCTAGCCCACCCACGCCTCTCCCGCTCCTGCGGGCACTGCCCTTTGTCATTGTGGGACAGCCGCAGACGGGGGCCGTCGACGTGAGGGTGCACACGGCTTCCCAGGGACCCTCCTGCCTCCTGGCGCTTCTCCCCACCAAGGGAGGAACCCCGAATTGCATCTCGGGGGACCGTGCATTTAAAACGGAGCCCTTTTATGGTTCAAGCCTTTCATCTCGAAATGACTTGTGGGAAACCCATCTCGTGTAATGTGAAGGCGGAGAGGTAGTTTGCATCGTGCTGTTCTCTTCCATCTCCATCCTGAACAGGATGCAGCAGTAATATAACCTAGAATGGGAGAGCCCACCCATTCGAACGAGGCGTGATTTAAGCTTAAAGGTGAAGTCACAGGTATATGGGGATGACAACGTCGTTTCGCTAAATGGACCGATTAGAAAAACAGCCATGGTGATGAGTCACAGACACACCTGGTTTCAACACAGAGCCCTCTTGGCGATTTATGCGTTCGGGAATTTGATGTGGGCAAGTGCGTGTCTTATTCTACAGATCCTTCAGATTCATAAACTATTTTATTTTGATTGCTTTCCTCCTGGAAACATTCCGTAGTCTGAGGGCATTCTCTAGGTCCTACTTATTTCCAATTGTTTCCTTGTCGTTTTAAAAGGCTTACACTTTGGCATGCAGGCTGAGCAATTGAAGTCAATATCTCATCTTAAAGAACAGCATCGGAGAATGAAGTATAATTTTCTTACAGCGAGAAAGCATGGCTGTGTCGATTATAATTACATTAACAAACCCACCCCGTTTTTGAACTACTAGTTTGGGTCCTAGTCAATGCTTTCAGTGTCTGGGGGCTGTGTCTACCGCTGGTTTCTTCCTGCAGGAGAAACTGTAGCTATCACTAACAGAAATAATCACTATGAATCTTGTCCTGCAAAGCTTTTCTTCACAGAGACCGTCTTTGGGTAGAATGAATGAGGTCTTTATTAGCCCGAATAGCAAACGCCTTCTAACGTTGCAACAGGTCGTCTGCGTTGAGAACAATTCATTCCCGAGTTCTATGGTTTTGTTTCAAGAAGAGACTCTTTCCCCCAAGAAACAGATCTTCCGTATTTCCGATAGTATTTGTTTGCAGGTTCTTTTTGCTGATTAAAAAGAGTGAGCCAAAGGCTTGATTTTTCTTTTTTTTTTTTTTCCTGTTGGAGCAACAAGGGAGAACTCAGTGCACCAGGCAGAGGAGGCTGCATCGCTCCGGCTCCGAGAATTGATTTGGTAAGGCTGTCAGGCAAGGGCAGCCCCTCTACACGCCCCGATGTCTGCCAAGTGGCAGGCGCAGACTGGCCCCTCCGAAGAGACTTTCTGAAGCTGGCTCTCCCTCGGCAATACCCTTCCTGTCCTTCCCTCCAGTTAGACCCCAGCGTGAAGACAAACAGATGCGGGCTGCCAAGACGCAGGGCTTACCCTGACCCTCAACGGGGCCCACAAAGGAGGCCTTTGAGGTCCCCAGAAAAACAGCCCCTGCCTTTTATTGGGCCGTGAAATCCGGAGTGAAAGCCTTTGCCTCTGGCTGCTTAGCCATGCGGGGTGGTGACAGGGATGCTGGGCGAGGAGGGGGAGCCAAAGGGTAGACAAAGTCACAGCGGGCAGAAAGCGGCCTTTCCCCCGACCTCTTTGATTGTTAGGTGGTCCGTAAAAGTCCCGAGGAGGGCGTTTTGCTGTCTTCGAGGCGGGGATGGGCTGGAGGAGGCCGTGCGCCTGACTCGTCCCTGAATTTGCAACTTAACAGCAACCGGCAACGGATTTCCAGAAAAAAATAAATAAAAGGGAGAGATTAGCGCGTCGCTTCGCGGGAGCGACTTGCCTTATGGGACACGTCTCGAGCCCCTAAAGTTATTTCGCGCGCTCCTTCCCGCGGAGCATGCCATTCCGCTGGGTCTCTCTGCTGCGTGTTCTATGAGCCCTACGAACTTTCGTATGTGACCCCACACATGTCCTATCTGAAGTGAATCGATCGGGTACGAATTTTATAGACACACATAGAGAAGTTTCTAGCATATTACAGAAAGAGGAGGGAGGGAAACATCCCTCAGCGGACGAAAGGACGTACGTGTGCCATCGGGGGCGAAGCAAATGCGGGTGCCCCTTGGGGATGTGGCCACGTGACTGTCCCCCAGCAGCGTCCTGGTGGGGCGGCACTGCCACGTGATTCCGTGGATTCAGGGGGTTTTAGGTCAGTGTCACGTACTGACACCTGGACGACACACTGAATGAACGGGGAAGAAAATCATGAAACGTGTGAAATAAATACCCTTGACTTTTTATTCCGTGCGTCCTTAGCCACTTGTACTGTTCGATGTGGCTGTCCTAAATTATTTGAAGCTGCCGAATGAGATGCGTGGAGGTCGTACGCCTTCCCTAAAATTTCTAAAACAACGTGCTATGTGAGCAAGACGATATTTAAGCTCCCCAACGTAGAAGAAAGCGGTCCCTATGTGCATCAACGGTCATAACGCCACACACATCTGTCACATGCTTCCTCACATCCGTTGCGTTCAAGGCCATGAGATCTCACTCAGGCAGTTTGACCTTTGCGTAGAGCGGACGCGTCTCCACGCTGTCTGTCCGCGTGACGTGATTAAAGCGTCGCTTCCACAGGCGGCGTTGGGGATTTGGAGAACTGGCACGCGGGTCATCTGTCTCAGCAGCAGGGAACTTAGATTTCTTCCGTGACAGAGTCCCCATCTTTCCCGATTCCACACGGTCACCTCTTGCCCGCTGAGCTTCTGGACACTCCCCAGCGATGACTCTTAAGGGTCGTTCAGATGCCCAGCTCCGTTTGCCTGGAAGTTTCGCGGACGTGTTCCTCCCGTAGCCTGTGGATCAGGAGACACGCGCGTCTCTCATTTCGTAGCGAAGGACTGTTCCAGGAGACCGGGGATCCCTCTCGGCGTGTTGTCCTGGCTCTCGATGCCTCGAACAGAGAACTGAGCAGGACGCTGAAGCAGCAGAAAAGTATGGCTGTTTTTGGAAGGGAGGGCAGAGTGACCGTTCACTTGCAGTCGTGGAAGGGGGCAGAGCGAGGGAAGCATGGCTCAGGGGCCCAGCAACAGAGCCTTTGAGGTTTTGATCGCATTTGCTGTGGCCGGTCACTTTTCTCAGAGGCGTGGGCTTTTTTGACGGACGACTGGGAGGGACAACACTCAGCGACTCATCCTTTGCGTTCTGCGCATGTTGGTTCCCAGAATTCAGTCTCTTGTAATGATATTAGTGAAGTTCCAGGCATGTGCCTCATATTATAACGATGGTATAATGAGGGTCAGGTGAGTTGAAGGTTGTTGGGGTCTTCGTCGCGCAGGTGTGAGTGACTGGCTTAAACTGGTACCTAATTCTCCGCCTACCGGTTTCTTTGTGGAAGTTACTTTTAGCCCCCCAAAATCTTTTGCCTTGCTTAATTGTGGGCGGATGAGGGCAGACCGTTTCTAGAAGAGGATGACCTCAGCGTTTTGTAGGCGAATCCCAACCCCCCTAACTTTCCTGCCTAACCCTTTCCTAAGAGCCATGAACCCCTTATTATCAGTATGGATGTTGAGGGACGGGAGGTCTCTCCTTCCGTATCTGCTTCCTGCTGAGGAGGGTCGCACTCCCTGCCCACTGGGGTCTCATGGAGCTCTTTCCCTCTCTGTCTTAGTCAGGATGGGGTCTTGGATTTCCTGCCGCAATGCCGCCTCAGTCCCTAGACACGGAAAAATGAAGATGTAGTCTTGTTATTTAAATTATATCTATTAATTTTCTAGTATTGATTTGCCTATTAAGCGAGTAAAGGAAAACGGTTTTGGTTAATATATTTCTTAAAAGCAAAACGCAAAACCCTTGGGTTAAGGGACCGGTCCCCTCTGGGACTCTAAGGGCCTGGCCGAAAGCCATTTCTGCCACAATGGACCAAGAAGAACACTGAGCTTCAGTGATCCTTCTCAGGAGCCGGAGGACCTGAATCACCATTTTCAGGGGCATTACCTGGATTGGAGGAAGAGGGCCTTTTCCCCAAAGGAGAGAGGAAAGGAAAAGACTTAACCGAGTATACTTAAAAAGAAAAAAAAAATAACAAAAGTCCTGTAAGTACATTTTGTCAGTGAACGGTGGCCCGTATCAGTAGGAAGCTTTGCGGTGGATCCACGTGGCTGCCATTGACAGCTCTACAGTCACCCTTCAGAACATGAGACGTGACAGAAACACGGTCTTCCTCCATGCCACCGAAGTCTCCTTTTTTTGCCTCGTCTTTATTCTGTTTTCCGCCTCGACGTCCTTTCGCCGAGGAGGTCTGCCCACCTCCACGCCGGGGTTCGCTCACGCCCATCTGCGTCTGTCTCTTCTTCCTTAGCGTTGACACTGTGTTGAAACGGTTCTATCCTTCTGGCCTTCATTAGACATTAAAGTCAAAGCCGGCCGGGTGCCTCATGTGCCATGGAGTCGCCGCGTCTCTCAGACGCATACACCTAACTCGGGAACTATGCAGGGAAGGCAGGCAGGGCGGGAGGTCGCCAGCTAAAGAGGCGGTGTTACTTGATTTTACTTCTGTTGACTCCAAGGTCAACGGCTAGCTGGGTCACGCATGAACACTGGCGCCGTGATGGACCATCGCAGAAGTGGTGCCTACAGTCTTGGCAGATTCGACGGTGTAGGGGTCCCGTCTTGCGGTTTGTGTGAGGCACCGTCAGTGAAGACAAACACACCACTCTAGGTACATAAACCGGAAGGATTTTAAGACCGGGGCTTAGGCGCTTCGGAAATGATTGGGCATCTCGAAGGAGTGTGGTGTCCGCTAAGCATCCCGAAATGACTCCAGTGCGATGGAGAGCTGACCGCCTTGCTGGCTCGGAGGCGTCTCGGAACAGTGACCTCGTCGCGGGCGTGAACGCACAGCTTCGTACTTTTAAAGCTCCCGGTGCATCCTCTCCCGTGCGCTCGGCCCTGGCCTCGTATGACGTCACAGATCTAAATGAACCGCAGTTAAGTACAATAAAATGGTTCGTGTTTCGCTCGCTCGGCTCACTCAGCAGCCTCATCCTGCCGATGGCTACCACACCGGGCAGCGCACCGAGCCTTTTTACTCTGCAGTGGGGGTTGGACAGCACTGGTCCAGATGATTCCAGCTGCCTGCGTCTTTTGCATTTTTTTTTTTTTTTTGGTTCAGCGGAGCAAATGATGAATGAGGGAATCAAGTCATTCAGAGAATAAGCAGAGTTAATCAAACACTGTTGAATTAGCTGAATTGTGAGTTGCCAAGACGGGAGGGTGCTTCTCTGGTTGAGTTGTTAATAGGGTGTTTCAGGTCAGCGGAGTTATCCGGGGGTGTAGGGGTGGGGAGGGGTGTAGCATGAGAAACTACATTGCCTGGACCGTAAAGGAGGCCTTTTAGACCCCATGCAAAGCCTCCCGAAAGAGTGGGCTCATTACACACACCTTCGTCCTGGTCCACACTCACTGAGTTCGCGCTCACCGCCGGTTTCGATCAGCTTCACAAGCAGCGTTTTTTCTTTCTGTTTTTATTTTCCAGTTAGAGTTGACATTCAGTATTACTTTAGATCAGCCTCAGGCACCCAGCATGGTGGTTGGACATGTAAACAATTTATGAAATGATTCCCCTTAATTAGTCTAGTAATTGGGTTCACAAAGAACTTAATGGTTAGTTTATTATAAACGAAATTTCAATCACTCTTTTCAGGCTGAAATGAGAATAAAATTAAATAGCCAAGGGGACTGTGCAAGTTATGAGCTTGGGTTAAAGGCCAGATTGGTCCTATAGAAATAGGGTTTCCCATCCATCACTAACGTATATCCCCACCATGGTGTTCTTCTTAGCTTTTGGAAAGTTACCAATATGATAACCACACAAGGCCAAGTTGAGTGCGTCTGCACCGATGTATTACAGGCACTTTCACGTGGACAAAGCTGGGGTGATCGGATCTGCCCAAGGGGACAGGAAACGTGAGAGTCTCGCCCCCCACCCCCCGCCCGGTCCTGTCAAGAGCGCTCCCAGCCTTCCTTGAGCTTGGTCAGACGGGCAAACCCCACAGATGGGTATTGAGCCGTCGGCATCACAAGCTCCTTCTGTGCGACGAGCATTAGCGTTGACACTGGCTGATTCGTCTAATCGCAAGGACTTGCTTCATTTTCAGGGCGTCTCTTAGAACCTACTGTAATCACCCCGCTTTCAGACACACATTTAATTTCTTGGAAATACTAAGCCGACGATGTGTGCCTGGCTGTGCCGTTCTCATGTGTGTTGTTGGTGCAGACAATCGCGTTAGGTCACAGACACATCTGATATATAAGAGGCTGCAAAGTCCCTCAGTGAGATTTTACTCCGGGGCACCTAGTGAAATCCTGTTCCTTCCGTGATGTATTGTCACATTCGATAAGGCCAACAGCAAATACGTTGGACACGGTCCTCCAACACTCCCAATTACATGATTTCTTACGAATCGTGTTTCGTTAACAAAACGGGCAGGAAGAAAAATATATCTGGAGGTAAGGATCAGTGCGAGACTCGCATTAGCTTTGAAACGTGGCGTGCAGTGTGGGAAGCCCGAATCTCTGTTCAGCTTCGTAGCCTGTGAGGCGTTTTTTCTGCTGGGGGCTCCGCACTGTCAGGAGTGTGCCGTGCGCAGGAGACCCCGGCTCTCCCTGGGGTGACGTGCACAACCCTGCATAACCCTGTGGAATGCAGCAAATGGCATCCCCGTTACAGTTTGCAAGATCCGATCTACTGATGCCAGCTTGCCGTTTCCAGGTGTATGAGATGATTCCTCCTCCTCCCCCTCCTCTTCCTCCTCCTCCTCCTCCTTCTTTCTTAGAATAATTTTGTTGTATCGAGTGGAGAAGGCCTTTCTCGGCATGGCATGCAAAGCAGAAGTATCAGAAGATAATTTAAAACTTCGATAGGGTGACACATTTCACAAGCAAACTTAAAGAGTAGAACAGGTGCGTCCAGCAACGTGCCGAAGCCTATGGCTCGCTTCTCAGTGCTTCAGGGCTCAGATCTAGGCCCTTTCCTCCATTCAGTTCTATGACTTCGAACACCACGTATGTGCCGATGACTCTGACATCTATCCGTCTCCAGGCTTCTTTGATTACCTGGGGCATCAGTATTGGAGGAAGGTGAGTGGTTGATTTGATAGTCTATCAAACGACACAGATGCCTATAATCAAACCATAAAAACGTGGTGTGTGTGTGTGTGTGTGTGTGTGTTTGACACATTCTGGGTTTGAATGACACAGAGAGATCATGTCTTCTAGCCAGGGATGATTTCGTTTTTTGAGCCCTCTGGTTAGATATACATGTTGTATTTTCCCAGAACGAAGGCTGTCTCGCCGTGCCCGTCATTCGATTGCGTTATCTGCCTCGCCGAGGAGGGTTAGTTCTTAGCGATGTATAGGAAACTGCTCGTGTTAGCACGTAAACTCCTTGCGAGGCACAGACACCGCCCCCCCCCATACACATACACACTCCTCTGCCTTGGCCAAGCACCGTTAGTTGACCCTCATTGGGCTTGCGATGAAGATGGACCTATTCTGCTGATTTAGCATTTATGTGTGTAAAAATTAGGGAAGATGGGCACACAGCCCTCGAAGCTCATAATTATTCAGGACGCGTCATTGAGTTCTCTGAAACTGGGTAATAAGCGACATAGGCTCATTTCCTATTTTCATCTTGGGCAACGTTTTGCTTTGATGTCCTAAGAAGGGTTTATTCAGTACGAAGGACAGATGGACATTTTCAGAGGCGGCCGCGACCACAGGGCTGAGTGAGCTCGTTTCCTGTGTTTTATAATGGGAAACCAGGGCGGTGGCATTCGCCTGGGACCTCCAGGATGATTGCGTCAGCCCCCGAACCGTGGAGCTTCTGGGGCTGTGGTGAAACCACCTGCTTAGAGAACCGGTTAGATCCAGCTTTGCAGAGCCCAAAGCGTTCCCGTGAAACAGTTCTGTGGGGACACGTGCCATCTGCCCACTGTGCGGTTTCAAATCTGGAGCATTCGTCCCTAAACCTCCATGTCTTCCTATAAGTCCACCCATAGCCACTTCATCAATTTGTAAAAAAAATTTTGTGCCCACAGATATGTGTCCACAATAGCTTCTTCATAATGCCTGCTGAAGAAAATGTGTGATTTGCGGGTTTTACGTAATGTTGACATTATATGTTTTTAATTTTTTAACGTGGTTTAAAACTTTTCAGAAAAATTGAGAGTCCAGAGAACACCCTCATACCTTTCTTGTAAATCAGCATACAGCAAACTTCCCGCTCGGGACTAGTAAGTGTTTTTGGTTTTCCTGGCCGCAGAGATGGTTGCCTATTCAACTTGGCTATCGTACCACAAAAAAAACAGCCAGAGACAACGCAAATGAATGGACATGGCTGTGTAGAGATGGCGTGTCCCATTTGGTCCCTCGTTTCTGCTTGCTAACCCTAACTCACCAACTATTAATTTCTTTTGCGTGTGCCCTCTGGTTAGATATACATTTTGTATTTTTAGATATACATTTTATATTTGCTTTATCACATTCTCGCTTTCTCTCTCTCTCTAGTCTGTCTATGTAGTCTATATATACTTACATATGTTCTATAACTATAACAATGAACAATAATGTAACATAATAACAATATGGGAAATATATTAAAGCTAAAACAATCTAACAGAACTAAAACAGTTATAAGTATATATTATATATACTTATGTAATTATTATTACATATGACGTAATTGTTATATACTTATTATTGTTTTATTTCCCGCTATTTAAAAATAAGTTGCAAATATCATGACTCTCTACTGCTAAATGTTTCAGCATGCATCTCTTACCGTGGAATTATCAAAGTCAGGCAATATAACATTGACGGGGCACTATTATCTCATCCATAGTCTGCATTTAAATTTCAGTCATTGTGCCAATGTTGTTCTTTACATCATCGTTTCGTCTGATTTGGGATCGGGTCCATATCATGCATTGCGTTTGACCGTGACGTATCCGTAGTCCGCTTTAGTCTGGCAACGGTCCTCAGCCTCCTTTTCCCGTTAACGTCATTGCTTGTTTCTAGACCAGAGGCAAAGCTTGTCGCTTTGCAGGAGGCACCTCATTCTGAGTTTATTTTCTGTTTCCTCGTGGCTCAACTCCGGATCTGCTTTTTCGGGCAGGAACACTGTTCCGTGAGGCGGTGTTTTTTTCCCAGAGCATCAGTCACAACGGGGCCACACGAGGTGGGCTTGCCCATCCCAGGAGATGCTGCTTAGTAGTGAAGATTCTTCCACTGTGCAGTTGTCACTTTCTCTCTGTAGTCAATATTTTTCAAATTCGAGAAGTAACTCTGGGAATATTATTTGAAATGTCGGGACTATGCTAAAATGCCATCGCAGAAGATATGGATCTTCTAAGGAAGCATGTTTGGTCTTCAGTGAAACAGATTTCCACGAGGCATCTGTTTCAGGACACTCGGTGATATGCATAGTAGGATAGTTTAACTGAAAAAATGACCATGGGCATATGGATTTCTGATAATAACTCCCCTGATTCGTTTTGTTCCCATTTTAATGGTCTCGTGTGTTTGTTTGTTTCTAAACGCTTCCACTGAAACTCAAAGAGGCCTTCATCTCAGAGTGTCCTTTCTTGGGAGAGAGAGTTGGGGTCGAATGATTTCTTGATGATGCCTCGTGGCGGGGGAATCATTCTTCTTTGGAAGTTTCAGAGAGAGTTGGTTCAGAGACACGTGATTTGTCTGAGGCGTAAGATAGTTGCGCCTCGGCATGATATTCCTTTGTGGTTCAGGCTCCAGTGACTGTTTGTACTGCTGCAGGCTGTCTGCCAAAAGATTTCATTATGTTGGCAAGACACAGCAGGCTTTTCCACACACAGGACTGTAACGATCTCTATACCAATTCAGAGCTGGAGACAGTCCATGAATATTTCTAAAGGCAGCAGGGCGCACATAGTTTAGAAAATATATTGAGTAAAAAAAAAAGAAACACTTTCATCTAAAAAACAGATCTACAGTTTCTCCCAGAAAAACCTGCTGACGTTAATTCAGAACGCAGAAATGGTGGTTAGAAATTTCTGTCGATAGCATCTTTGTATGCTGTGGATAGATACATGTATGAAATGAGAAGTGGTTTTATTTATTTTTTTATTTTTTTTATTTTGTGAAACCCGAAGCTCATTCTTTATATCTAGGCAATAATTCAGACAAAAATTAAATGTAAACCATTATTTCATGTTGTATGAGTCAACAGAAAATATTTTTGTGAAAGCATACTGTATGTCTTACAAAACACAGTTTTAGATTTTTAATTCTGACCCCACCTCCCAGCCACATAGACAAGAATAAGGCTACCCCACCCAACCGTAGCTGTGGCGTTTTGGCAAAAACTTCAGCACTTTGAAACAATTATTGAAACATGCTTGAGAGACTGGAATGAAAAGAAATTTTATTTTCTTCTTCAGTTGAAAAAAAAAAGGCGTAGCTGTCAGGGAAATAGGAAATAAGTAAAATACATTCTCCTGATAGGTTGTCCAAAAATGGAAAGGAACCAGATTCACCAAAGCACCTACTATGTGTAGGCATTTAAAAAAGGTTAAAAAACTATTTCAAAAGAATCTTCTTGTGCAGATTTCTTCCCCCTCCCCCGCAACACACACACACACACACACACCCTATTAGGTATCAGAAACCCACGGTTCAGAGAGGTTGAAATCAAAATTAAATGGAGAAAAAACAGTTAGCAAGTGGCACGGGAGGGAGTCTCCTCTGGGTCATTGTCACTCCACAGATCCGTGCTTCTCCGACCTGGCTGGAAGCGTCCATTTCTGTGTCTCACCTGAGTTATCTGCCCACTCCAGACCTTTCCAGCTCAGCCATCAGAATTGCCCCTGGAACAGCACGCACACCGAATCATTGGTGCTTTCTCACCATATTGGAAAACTGTGACCGAACAACGTGTACTACTGAAGACCATTGTCACGTATCGCTCTATCCAAATTCTTACATCCCGTAAGCTGAACAGGGAGATCGAACGGCTGGTGCCCAATCGCGGATGCAGCCAGGGACCTCCATAAACCCTGCTCCCCAGACATTGTTTCTGTGAACACGTTTCGGTTCCCAAATCTGGAAGATGTAGGGCTCGGTGAGATGCCATCAAAAATTCCTTGCTTCTCTAAAATCCCGTGTTTCTGTGTTGCAACCTTTCTGTCTACCAATGTATCCTCATTTTCGTGTGTCCTCACGCCCCAGAGTCCCCGTGCACAAAGACAAAAAAAAAGGAACCAAAACAGATCGGATGAAACATGTCGCTGAACTCTTCGGGTCTCCACGTTGTCATTCTATCTCTCGTGTACCCCGACTCCCCCAAATCCTCGACGCTGCCTTTTTGACATGCATTCTGGACTTTTGCTTGTCAATGAACATGGCTTTTCTTTCTTTTTTTTTTTTTTTACTTTTCTAGACTGTGTAGAAGTCGAAGGCAGGTGTGCGTGTGGTTCATAGACGCACTCACCCCATCACGTAAATGTCACCGCGCTAAAAAGAATTCGGCAGATGTTTGTAAAAGCACCGAAAAAAAGAGAGACTCGCAAATGTGCGTCGTTAGCCCTCAGCCTTTTTCTCCAGGGCTCTACATCCACAGTTCTGAAAGCTTGTTGAGCATTCTTTCCGGCAGATCTGCCAGACACCGCACCCTCGTGACGTCAAGCACCCGATGCGCCACCCTTCCCCACGTGCGCTCCCGGTGTACCTTCCACGTTTCGGACACCATCAGCTCCTTCCAGATCCAGGCTAGAAATTCGAGCCTATTTTCCCATCCTCCGGTCTCCCTCACGCCCATGTTCCAATGCAAACCCGTCCCCATGTCCTGACCTGACCCTTTCTACATGGCCTCTCCTAGGTTTTCTTTCTTTGGACTTTTCACGCGGTGTCGTCCTCTGCCATCCGAATGGCACTTTGATGCTGAGAACGGCGGAGAGACGGTTCGGAAGATGTCGTAAAAGCTTTTCCTCTGGTTTTATGTGCTGCACTAGCTCAGCTCTCCGACCCCCGCCCTATTCCAGCACCGAGATCCAGTTCAGCACGCCCTGGGGCCAGCACCCGTCTATTGTACGCGTCGGAGGCTCCTCACTGCCTTCCACTATCTGTGTTTGTAGTTTGCTATTTCGCTGCATCAAATCCACTCTTACCTGTCACACACTGTTCTCCCCACCGTATATATAATATTGTCCCGGCCCCTAAACCTTCTCCCCATTGGTCACATCTTACTCCTCCTTCTAAGCGAATCCCCGAATCCTCGATTCTCTGAAATCCCCTGCAATGAGTCCACGGGGAAACACACATCACCTCCTTCCTTCCTCGGGGGACATTATTCTGCCACCGCTGAGGCTGTGGCTCATCGTTTCCCACTGCCTCATTCACGTGCTTCTCTCCCAGGGAGCTGACACACTCCCTCGGGGCAGGACAAAGCTTTGCCACACTCCCCACCCCCCGGGTGACTAGGTCAGTACTTTGCTCTTTCGGAAATACTAATCCATCTTTACTGATCTAGCAGATGTTAATTGGAACAGCATGCAACATATGGAACGCTGGTTGCTTTGTTTTACTGTGATTTCTAGTCATTTAACACAATGTAATTCTCGAATGTGTTTCCTCGATTATTGGACGTGGGTGACAATTGGAATTTTGTTTGAACTTTTTTTTTTTTTTTTTTTTGCTTGAGAAATTGTGATTACTGTTTAGGTTAATATGAGTCCCTTTGCTGTACTTTTGTGGGAAGCGTTTGCGTAAATGTAAAGTATGGAAGTTGGTCCAGGTGGCAGCTCACCAAAGCCATCCCAACGACTTCCCTGCTTGTCAGCACGCTGGCTCCTGAGAGTTCTACCCCTTTTTCCTGGCATACCAAATACTCGGGCTTAGTGCGGGTGGTGACATAAACACTTTGATGTGTGTAGCGCGGAGGCCATTTGGAACGGAATCCTCTTTGGGATCCTACCCATGTGGTATGGTCATAGATTGGCAAAGTACTTTTCAGTGACCAGGTCCTGTTCACATACGTTATCTCATGAAGCCCTTGTAGGCACGTGGCTTAAACAGGACAGCACTTTATGATGGACGTGACGCTCCCGTGAGGATGCCACAGCATGGGTCCACATCGGTTCCTGCCGTCTCAACCACAGTCCCTTGCTTTGCTTCCTCAGCCTCTCTAAACCACAGCTTCCTCTCTGTAACATGTAAGAACGATGCCACCTAGTTTCATACACGTCCATAACTTTGGTATCAGGGTCCCCGTAACAAACGATTTTAAAAGTTCTCCCTAAGTCCATAAAGGCTCTGGCACTCTTCGATGCTCCATAACATGTTCGCAAGTCCGTACGGATGACTGCACTAGCCTATTTGAATTAGCAAACCGAGGCTACGTCACCTGTGTGATTTCCTGCCAGCTATAGATTAGACACATGGCAGAGTTAGGCATGAAACCAAGGCTTCCCACCCCTCCACATGTGCTAGCTGCACTGTCGTGATGCCCACGGGCTGTTCCTTTGATGCCCGATCCCATATGCCCTGTGAAGGGTTATAAAACAGTTAGCAGACGTAGTACCTCCTACAGAGGGATCCACACTCCATTGGAGATAGTGTGGTCTCGCTTCAAATCCTGGACTCCGTAAATGAGTGAGAAATAAAGTGTGAGAACTTTTGAGGGAAACTGTAAATGCTTCGTGTTTGCGTAGAAGGAGAATCAATGCCTGCCGTCTGGACAGCAATGCTCAAAAAAAAAAGATGGTTTGATGATATTGTAATAACTTTGTACGGTGCCAGGCGGGTACTAGACTAGTCAGAGGATCACTTCATAAATTATATAATTAAAAATTACCATACTGTACACCTGAAACTAATATAGAATAATATTGACTGTCAACTGTAACTGAAGAATAAAAATAAAAAATAAAGAAATGAGCTATCAAGCATGAAAAGACGTGGCGGACCCTTAAATGCATACTGCTGAGTGAACGAAGCTCCTCTGAAAAGGCTACCTGCTGTAGGATTCCGACTCTACGACATCCTGTAAAGGGCAAAACTCTGCAGACCGTAAAAGGTCAGTGTTTTGTCAGGGATGGGAATGGGGGAGGCGGTGAGGGAGGGCGGGGTGAGTAGGGGACCACAGAGGATGTTCACGGCGCCGAAGCCATGCCGCGTGGTACTATCGTGATGGATTCATGTCATGCATTTGTCGAGAGCCGTGTAACGTACACCAAAAACCCTCATGCAGACTGTGGACTCTGGGAGATGGAAAGACGTCAGCGTAGGTTCACAGACTGTCATCGGGGAACCAGCAGGTTGCCGACTGCGTAGACAGGTGTGCCCGTGTGGTGCAGACAGGACGCGGGAACCTCTGTTTTGAGGTGACCATGAATTAAAGAGATAAAAAAGAATAGATGCTTCGAAGAAGCTGCTGATCTGGGTGGAGAAAGACGGAATAGGTTCCCTTTAAGGAAGAAATATAGCAACAGAATAGAAAGAAAGGGATCTTGCGTTGGTTTGGGAGGATTTGCTGGTTGACCAGATGTTTCGAATGCGTACCCATAAACTTTGGGCTTAATGTGATAATCATCAAAACCACCATGTCTTAGGAGGATGAATGTGACCTAAATATATAGAATTATACCATGATTAGACATCATGCTGCGAACAGCCTTTTACTCGTCTGTCCTGGGGACATCGTTTATCAAGATCGACCCTGTTATTTTGACTAATTAACAGCATGCCTGTGGCATTTCGTCCCGAAATCCCCAATCTCGGCACTCTTGATGTTTGCAGACGGACAGATTTTTATCATGTGGGGGACCGTCCTGTGCATCGTGGGGTGCGTACGCAGCATCCATGACCTCTACCCACCAGAAGCCAGTACCTCTCTCCTGAACTGTCACAAGTAAAAACGTCTCCAGACATTGCTACGTGTCCCCTGGGAGTGCAAACACTTACTTGGAGCAGTTCCCGTGATGTCTCTAGCATCTCATGCTGTAAATAAACTACAGCTAATAGAGACCTGTACAGCGTTTTGTGATAACAGTAAGAAAGGGTTGCATCGCCGGCATCTCTGGAAGCTTTGGGTGCGCCGGGCAGTTCTGGGCGACGAGCAGATAGCGGTGAACAGCGGTTCCGTCCCGGACACTGGGTGAGCTCGCCACCTTCCCACGCTTCCTGTCACACTCGGCTGCTTGTAATATTCTACCCTGCTCACTCTTATGCGTGATTTGATCTGTCTCGCAAGTGTTTGAGTGTGATAACCCCGGTTACTGGTTACAAAACAACTTAAATTTATTGTTGCATTTTTTCGACAAGTGTTTATCGAGCTGCTATGCCATGCTAGAGATATCACAGTGACTGTCACAAAGTCTTAGTGCTCACATGTCTTAAACTCTAGTCGAATATTGTCAGAAGGTGTTTTACTTTACTATGTACCTTAAAATGTAAATTTAATATAGAATTATTATCTAAACAAGTTATATCACACATATATCTTTCTAGATTAAAAAATAAATGGTATCTATGTTCCAAATGCTGGTCCATATGATACGCTCTCTCAACCTGTTTTTTTAAGATGTCTCTGAAATTTGAAGTTTTTCTTCATTGGACTTGAAGCAGTACCTTAGGAAGAAACAGTTTAAAATAGTCGATTATCCTAAATCCTGAAAGCCTGAAACCCTTGCTAAAATATTAACTTTGATCGCTGTTTGTATGTGCGTATGTGTGTTTGTCTGGTCACGGCACTAACACTTTGCGATTAATAAATTCCAAAGCAGTTGTCTCTTGTACGATTTCTGTCATATTCCCTTCTCTCATGGAAAAGAGATTTGGGGAGGTCCTTTTAGCAAAACGTTTTATTGTTATTATTATTATTATTATTATTGTTACTTGGAGAAACAAGAAGTATTCTCTTCTAGTTTGACATCTGAGGAAAAATGGCCGTCTTTTTAAAATTTGCTCTTGGCTTTTGTTGACGTTATTTTACCTGGCCAAGAGCTCTGTAAAGAAATAGAGCTTTGGCAGATTTATCC
>NW_011889386.1:142147-155171 GCF_000151845.1 Pteropus vampyrus
TTAATGTGATAATCATCAAAACCACCATGTCTTAGGAGGATGAATGTGACCTAAATATATAGAATTATACCATGATTAGACATCATGCTGCGAACAGCCTTTTACTCGTCTGTCCTGGGGACATCGTTTATCAAGATCGACCCTGTTATTTTGACTAATTAACAGCATGCCTGTGGCATTTCGTCCCGAAATCCCCAATCTCGGCACTCTTGATGTTTGCAGACGGACAGATTTTTATCATGTGGGGGACCGTCCTGTGCATCGTGGGGTGCGTACGCAGCATCCATGACCTCTACCCACCAGAAGCCAGTACCTCTCTCCTCAACTGTCACAAGTAAAAACGTCTCCAGACATTGCTACGTGTCCCCTGGGAGTGCAAACACTTACTTGGAGCAGTTCCCGTGATGTCTCTAGCATCTCATGCTGTAAATAAACTACAGCTAATAGAGACCTGTACAGCGTTTTGTGATAACAGTAAGAAAGGGTTGCATCGCCGGCATCTCTGGAAGCTTTGGGTGCGCCGGGCAGTTCTGGGCGACGAGCAGATAGCGGTGAACAGCGGTTCCGTCCCGGACACTGGGTGAGCTCGCCACCTTCCCACGCTTCCTGTCACACTCGGCTGCTTGTAATATTCTACCCTGCTCACTCTTATGCGTGATTTGATCTGTCTCGCAAGTGTTTGAGTGTGATAACCCCGGTTACTGGTTACAAAACAACTTAAATTTATTGTTGCATTTTTTCGACAAGTGTTTATCGAGCTGCTATGCCATGCTAGAGATATCACAGTGACTGTCACAAAGTCTTAGTGCTCACATGTCTTAAACTCTAGTCGAATATTGTCAGAAGGTGTTTTACTTTACTATGTACCTTAAAATGTAAATTTAATATAGAATTATTATCTAAACAAGTTATATCACACATATATCTTTCTAGATTAAAAAATAAATGGTATCTATGTTCCAAATGCTGGTCCATATGATACGCTCTCTCAACCTGTTTTTTTAAGATGTCTCTGAAATTTGAAGTTTTTCTTCATTGGACTTGAAGCAGTACCTTAGGAAGAAACAGTTTAAAATAGTCGATTATCCTAAATCCTGAAAGCCTGAAACCCTTGCTAAAATATTAACTTTGATCGCTGTTTGTATGTGCGTATGTGTGTTTGTCTGGTCACGGCACTAACACTTTGCGATTAATAAATTCCAAAGCAGTTGTCTCTTGTACGATTTCTGTCATATTCCCTTCTCTCATGGAAAAGAGATTTGGGGAGGTCCTTTTAGCAAAACGTTTTATTGTTATTATTATTATTATTATTATTGTTACTTGGAGAAACAAGAAGTATTCTCTTCTAGTTTGACATCTGAGGAAAAATGGCCGTCTTTTTAAAATTTGCTCTTGGCTTTTGTTGACGTTATTTTACCTGGCCAAGAGCTCTGTAAAGAAATAGAGCTTTGGCAGATTTATCCCACAAAGAATTTGTGCAGATGTCTACACTCGGCTATTCTCATCAGATACTTTTTACAAAAGTTTATCGAAAGAAAATGTTAGCAATTTGAGATGCAGCTTTAGACACTGCCTATTAGCAGTTATTGGAAATGAGGCAAGCATGCAATTAGAATGCTTGTTGGATGCTTCTTGAACGAAACGACAAAGACTTAACTTATAAGTAGCTGAACCTGTGTCTGTGAAACATCCCCAGGTCTTGTGGGGTGGCCGTGCTGCATCGTAGGTCGCTTTGCCAACTGAACAAAATCCAAGGCCTTTATTCGCTTCAGATGGTCTTGAGAGCGAATTACGTCGAGCATACTTACTGAATGACCGTGACACTGTATTGGTTCTGAGCCGATGTTTTAAAACAAGAAGGGAGAGCTCTGGGGATAAGGTGAAAGTAACTCTCTGAAGAACTCATAAAATCTGTAAGGTAGACAAGTTTTTAGACCATTTCATTGCTATTAGAAAAACGGTATTCTTTTAGAATCATATGGGCAGGGGAAATTATATATTTGTCTTGGCACATGCTTAAAAGAGGTGAGCGTTAATAAACTTGGGACAAGCACGTATGGGTCTTGGAAAAATATCAGTGATGAGCTCAAGCTTTTAAAAGCTGAAGTAACGAATAATGAATTGATCCTATGCACTATTACAGAATATAAAATCTAAAATAGTCTCATGAGAAATAGATAGGTTCTTAATGAAACTTATATGGAACAAGAGAGAGACACTGTTTTCATCAAATTCTTTTAAGTTTTTTTCCTCAGCCTTATTGGGATATAATTGACATATAACATTGTATAAGTTTTTGATACACAATGTGATGACTTGATATATATATGCATATATATATATATATATAGGATATATATAGGAAAATATATATATATTTATATATAGGAAAATATATATATAGGAAACATATATAGAAAAAATATATAAATATATATAAATATAAATATATTTATATATTTATAAACATATATAAAAATATATTTATATATTTATATAAATAAATATATTTATATATTTATATAAATATATAAATATTATATATAATATATTTATATAAATATATAAATATATTTATATTTATACATTTTTATAAATATATAAATATATTTTTATATATGTTTTATAAATATATAAATATTATATATAAATATATAATATATAAATATATATAATATATATATAAATATATAATATATATAAATATATATAATATATATATAAATATATATATAAACATGTATATATAGGAAAATATATATATATTGATATATATAGGAAAATGTTTATCACCGTAGGGCAGTTCTTTTTTAAAGTTTAGTAAGCATCAGAATTTCCAGGAGAACTTGTTAAAAGATTCCTGGGCTTCGATCTCAGAGATTCTGATCCTGTAAGTCCAGGGGTCAGGCCATGTGTTTGCATTTCTTATAAACTACAAGGTGACACAACCATATTAATGATCAGTGATCGTTGGTCAGACTTTGATGACTTTGATTGGCACTGCTATGATGAACGGACTGTTGATAACATGGGCAGTGGTCTGTTTTCGGATATATTCTTTCAGTTGAAATAAATGACAGTGGATATTTGAAAATTAAGTTTTATCATGGTCTTCTAACCTATCTTTGAACTAGATCTTTATTTTAAAATAGGGAGGTTATTAGAAAGCAGACCGAAAAAAAAATAGTATTGCTATATATCCTGAATTCTACATTATACACATCTGAAATTTAGCCGAGAATTTTTATTCTGATTTAAAAATTTATCAGTGATGAAATTAAGATTATGTAGATAAGACAATCATGAGCTTATGGGTGCCGGGGGCATACCAATATTTAAATGACTGACATTTAACCATATGCGACTATAATTTTTTACTAAAAGTTGCATTAAAATATAATTTTCAGACTCAAATCTCTATTCATAAGCATGTAACTAACATTTTAATTTCAACCATGAGGCCTGGCTGCCATCTCTTATTTATTACTATATAGTATATATAGTACTATTCCCATAATATTACATATAGTATTATATTTTGTGTATTATAATTCTATTTAGAACTGTATATAAGAATAAACTATGTTATACATGTACCTATCTATACTGTTTATTCAACATTATTACTATTAATAATTGTATCCTATTAATTATTATTGAACAATAGAGCATAACTATTATCTCTGATGTATTACAATATATATGATAGGAAATTACATAGATATTCAAAAATTATCCTCTATTCTGAAAGTGTGATGTCGATTTAATGTTCAGGTTTACTCAGTATATTTTAATAGAGTTATTAGACTGGACGGATGTTGACATTGCTGAATTCACTGAGCTGAAGACATATTAGCAACGATGTGTATGTGTGTGTGTACATATATATGTATGTATTCTTTTAATACAATGCAACTTCGGTCAATCCCTTGCAGGAACGATATCCATAAAAATAGCTCTGTGTTGCCCGATGAGAAGTGAATATTAGAGTTTATAAGAAAAAAATTTATCTGTAACAACAACCTTTAACAAGCGTTTCTTATCGCATTCATATTTCTATTGAAGGTGTTCCGCCCAGGAGTGAATGTCACCACTTGTGCTGTACGTCACTTGTATCCTGTGCAACATTTCTTCACTTGTCCCGAAATATACATTCTTGTGTCTGTTCAGCCATGATCCCCTCCCTCACATTCACCTTGTCTGCAGTTAAGATGAGCCGCTGATGTCCTCCGTAGGAAGATGAGCGTTGGAAAGCGAGGCCCGCGGGCGAGTTCTTTGTCCTGGGCTGTGTTTCCTGTACGTGCTGATGTCCTTATTTTTATTGTCCTTCTGTCCCAGTGCCTGGAGCCGTGCAAGGAATCCTGGGACCTGTGGAAGCAGCAGTGCCAGAGCTTCTGTGAGGTAAGGCCACCCCCGTGCCCGTCCAGAGACGCTTACGGGTGACATGTGACAATGATGCTCTGGGGTTCTTCTGAGCTTGGACAGTTCGGTTTATTCTGTGTGTGTGTGTGTGCGTGTGTGTGTGCGTGTGCGTGTGCGTGTCTGTGTGTAAATACACAGAAAAAGAAAAATTCTCGAGCCTTCTTTAAACCTAGCCATCTGCTGCTCCTGTTATTAGTTAATCAAATAGAAAAAAAAAATTCATTACCTACGGTCGGAAGATGGGAAGCTCTGTAAAGGTGCAAAGTGTTCCTACCTTCCCACCTTTCATCGTGGCAATGCTATGGCTGCTTCTCTGCAAAACGGTGAAATTCTCATGCCGTTTGAAAGAAGCTGAACTCCTCCCCGCCCGCCGCCTTTTTTTTTGTATTCAAATCCAGTTTTATTAAAACTATTTGGGAATTCGGGGAGTATTACAAAGTCTTTGACTGTGGCCACTGGACACACTAGACGTGAGTTTATGTGTGTGGTTTCTTGTGGGTTTGGGTCCAGGTTCTTTTCCAAATCATCTGCTTTTCATTTCATTACCAAATGTCAACGTACCTGAAGTTTCTCTATCTATAAGACCCTTTTACTTGTAGACCAGGAATGTGTAAAATAAGATGGAAAAAATAAAACTCACATTCAAAAACTTCTCTTCAAATATTAAGAACATAGAAAGGATACGAAAGACTATATTTCGTTTTCCAAGTAACAAGACAAGCATTGGATGTCTATGGTTTCTTGTTTTTATTTATTGCTAATTACACTTCAGAGACCAAAGTGTTTCCAGAAGCTCTAAAAATCTTCATTGACATTTCCAGTATGGTTCCAAGGAGTATAACACCAGGAGAGCACTTGATGTGGCCTTTAAAATCACAAGGCTTTTTCTTTTTCTTAGTGAGATTTTTCTTCTGCAGGAGCTCAGGGCAGTACTGCTGTACGTACTACCTTATAATTACCACCTGCGTTACAGGAGCTCTGAACATTGGCTTCGTAAAGCGTCTTGCTGGACAGTAAATGGTAGGAGGCTCCCGTCCAAGGCAAAACTTTAGCAGACCTCAAGGCAAAAGCTCAGAGGGTTTGGTGCTCCTCGGCTGCTTTTCAGTGATGTTGACATTGTAAATGGAGCCCTGGTTCCAAATTGGCTATAGAATGTCATGGCGACTTTGTTTTTACGTCCTGTTCTTTGACCAAAGGCATGTCATGAATCAAAAGGGGGTCTGTACAAGTGAAGGCTCACGAGAAGCCGCCCCTTTTATGCGTAGTGTTTTATTACTGTCACCCCACTGGGCTCCCCGTCCCCTGGGCAGAGGGCTCGGCCCCTGGGCTCCGTGGGGGGCACGTTACTCGTGTGTGCTTTCCCTCCCACAGCCGACAGCGTCGTCGTCCTGGACAACCGCTGTCTGGAAGTGACAGTTGTGCAGAAGCGGGGGACCGCTGCTTTGCTCACTGTCTCCTCGGGACAAACGGGGGGTCCAGGTCTGGCCCAGCCCGGCCTCTGCTCAGATGCAACAGGGGGTTGGGGGTCAGGCGGGCCGCATGGTGGCCCCTGTGACGATGGAGGGTCAGGGAGCCCACGAGGAGTCGTGCAGAGCGGCAGCTGGCGGTGACCCCTGGAAATCCTAGAAGCTTCCATGAGGGGCACGGAGAGGGCCAGAAGACACAGCGCTGTGGCTTCGGAAGGAAGGGGCGTCATTTCTTAGAATGGAGCCGGGGGCTGAGAGGGAGCATACCTGAGCTACCGCGGACAGATGGACAGACAGACGGACGGACAGTGCTCCAGCCGCTCTTCTGCAGGAGGAGCCACTGTCGCCCTGCGGCCTGCGTCCCACCTGACGGCACACAGATTCTGCTCCGAGGAGATCCCTGTGGAGTCGGGACCATCACAGCTGCCCTTCCCAGTGGCCGCGGAGACGGCAGGGCACACGGCGAGCCCACAGAGCTGGGGCACGGGGACTCGGAGGTCACCCAGGCGGTGGCTCCCGCCCCAGACGCAAGCACTGTCTCCGACCCGTGTGATGTCTTCCCCGTGGCCATGTGCCATCGCCACGGCCGGGCTTCCCGGCCCCCTCACAGTTCTAGAAAGCGCTCGGCCTGGCTGCGGGACGGCGGGGGACGGTGTGTCTGCGGAAGGTCCCACTCCACATTCGGGGACTGGCTGCCATGTCGGTGATTTGCAGGCTTTTTCGTAGGGCGTCTGTCGCCAGAGGCACTTGAGGCCGAAGACTTGATCGTCTGTGAAGACTTTGGAAGCGTGTTGTCACCGTGAACATCAAAATGCCTCGAGGAGTACGTAGGGACTGTCAGGAGCTCAGAGTTTCCGAGCCGCTCACTTTGTCGCTGACACCCAGGGTGAGCGATTTAAGGACAACCTCATATATCTCTTTGGATCCAGCCCATTTCTAGGTATCAGGGATGACACAGAGGAGCATAAATATTGGTCTGTCCCCGCTCAAGGGAGCGGACGTATGATCCATCAGGTTTTCGAAAACACTCTAGCTTGACACAGACGCTCCCGGCGAGCGTGCGCCGAGCGGGCGTGAGTGCAGTGTGTCTTCGCAGCACTTGTGGATTGCTGTGTAACAAGTCGCCACCAGACGCGGTGGCTTCGAACAACACACAGTTACCATCTCGCAGTCCCTGTGGGTCACGCCTTCTCTGCGGGAGGGCCTCTCACGGCTGTCATCGACGTGTGGGCTGGGCGCGTTCTCACCCGGGGTCCAGACCGGGGAAGAACCTGCCTCGAAGCTCATTCCGACTGTCGGCAGAATTCACGTCCCTGACATCGAAGGGCTGAGGTCGTGTTTTCTGCCGGGCTGCTCCGCTCCTACAGCTGCCCGTGGTCCCCTTCGTAAGCTGCTCCCAACCAGGACTATTTGCGTCTTCAAGATCAGGAAGATCGTATCTTGAGTCTGCTGAGACCGACTCTTGCATCTTAACATAACGTCAGGAGTGACATCCGTTCACCTTTGCCAATTCCGCTGCTTAGAAACAAGTCACCTCCCCACCCCCCGTCCCCACAACACACATAAGGCACGGCGATGGCACCAGGCCGTGACTCAGTGGGCTCGGTCTGGGCCATGTGTGCTACGGAAGGGGGATAAAAAGGAGGGGCCCAGGTCCCCCGAGACCCAGACCGGAGAGGAGGCATCAGAGAGGAAAGACAGAACCGATGAGTAGATGTGAAGACGAGGGAACAGAAGCCATCGTGTGTCTTCCACGTTCTGTCAAGCGCCCTCCTTATGCGGCTTGTGTTCTGTTCTGTACCCACGCCGAGCATCCATCTATCTGTCCAAACCGAAACTTGCTGTCACGGCATCATGAGGAGCGAGACGTGCCACGCCGTTTCCTTCACAAACACATCGTCACTTACGGTCGCGACCGCGTGTCGAGATTGTTTTGTCCGAGCCCTGACAAGCAGGACGGAATCGAAGGGCATCGGACACCTTTCTAGCCACCAAGTTCCAAGCGCGACGGCAGAGGCTTCTCCAACGGCCGTTTGCTCGGAAGTCGGGGCGACGTCTGCTGAACCCACTCGGCTTGTTGAAATGGGGCTGGCGTGCGGTCTGCTCTGGCAGGAGAGGTCGGACGGGACTTGGAAGGTGGGGAAAGCAGGCTGGCGAATGCGGGCGACTCGTGGACAGACGTCAGCCCAGCGGTTGGACAAGTCTCGATGTTTGATTTAGTCGCTTTCATTGTTCTCACATCTCTCTGTCTGCAGTTTGTTTGTTTATTTGTTTTTGCTTTATTTTGCGGCACGTGTCTGACTATTAGGTTGAAGTAGAGTGAATCCCGAAATAAACAGACCCTGTTTCAACACGTTTAAGGCTAGTCATTCACCGAGACAGACCTAAGACAGTATGCTATTCCATTATTTATTAAGAATGCACACCAGCTGCACGTGCTCATGACCCCAAGCTCGCCCTTGGGAAAAGTCTACACCCACGAGAACTCAGAACATCCTTCTTCCAGACGCCTAGATGCGTCTGGCCCACCGCGCTTAGAGCTGAGTGATTACGACATACTCCGGTCCTTAAGACTGAAAATACTGACTGGCCCTTCACAGAAAACGGTTTCCAACGCCTGCTCTAAGAAAGAGAAGAGACGTGACGTTATAGAAGCCAGTCGCAGCGTCGTTTCTGTGTTAACAGCATCCATGTCTAATCGTAAAGCATCGTGCTCGGTAATTTTGGTCACAAAACAAATCCTCCCACGTGGCAGAGGTTGTTGACAGCGTGTAAATAGTATCACGGATTCATCATGTTTTGGATCTTTAACTTCTCATTCGATTATCTACACATTTCTGCTTTTGTTACTTTCAGGCTGATGGCAGAGTTAGTGTTATTTACTTAGATGAAGACGGTAAATATTTGTGTTCGGACAGGGATCTTTTAGGATTCATTTTCCGGATCATAAGGGATGATTTTTCACGTATCATTATTTTTAAACATGTTGAGTCATGATGGACGCAGGGCCAGATAGCTCCTCGTTTACCGTGTTTGTTTATTAAGTCACTGTTATCCGCGTCCACTTATTTTTAAAAAACCTTCAAAACCACGATAAAATAATATTCTCGAGAATCATAAAATGCACATTTCTCCACATTTAAATGTTCCTTTCTTACAATTGATGGACTCTTAAATTACGGACGGCAATATTATTTTTCTTCCTCAAGGCTGTAGAAAATCATCATGTATATTCCAACCGATGTGATCTTATTTTGATGCAAATCGATACATCATCATTCATCAGTAGCTTCCTTGCTGGATGATACCTCTCTCCCCTTTAATTCTGTTGTTTTTGATTTCATGATGCCCCAACCCCAGTAGGAGCTCATCTGAATAACAACCTCGGCACTGTGACTTAGGGGTCATGCAAAGCCGACACCTCGCCTGCTTCGGTGGTTCATCGATGGGAGAAGTATGTGTTGAACTTGTTAATTGCATTGACCTGGATTCTGATAGATCCAGTCCCTGTCCGTGTGGGCTAAAAGGACGTCTACTACGGACGTCATTGGTGCCCGCATCGACATAGAAGGAGCAGCGAAGCGAGGTGGTGGGCAGAGAGGCAAGCGGCGTGGCCAGACAGTTAGTTATTTTTCGGCTGAAGAAATGATCTCGTACTCTGAGCACGTGGGGATTAACCCAGAAGGGAGGGGTCTCGGACGTTGGGGGAGAAGGGAGAGTTGCAGAAGCTCGTGACCTTGAGTGGCAAGGGCAGGCGTGGCACAGACGTGACCACGTTTCGACGCAGGAGCACGGCCCCTCCCTCTGTGTCGCGGGAAAGAGAACGGACGACAACCCAGGCACGTCGGCAGGTGTGACGTTGCCTTCTGAAGGCTTCGTTTTCCCTGGTGAAATCCAGCGCTTAGCTCAGAGTGGGCGTGGCGGAGGTGATGGACGCCGAGGTGACCAGCACCGAGCACGTCTCCCAAAAGCGTTAGTCTGTATTACTGTAAATAATGTATTTTCTTATTTTTACGAATGACAAACGTTTACCTTTTACATAAAAAAGCGTTATCTCTATTTCCGGATTGTGATCCTTGAGCATTGGTGGACAGTGCAGTTCTGTGCAAGTTTTCATTTCAAGTTAAGGCGTAGTGGGAATAATGGAGTCAAAACGTTTCAAGGAATGCTTACGAATTTTTATAATCGTCGTGAGAGTTCCTTTACCGGCCATCTTACGGAGGACATTATTCTCCTTATATCAAATTTTATACTTGTGGACCGTTTGATGTAATCTTCATTATATCAAATATATAGTCCCTGTGAATATCAGGAATATCGAATGACGTTTTAGGGTCGTTCGGTATTTTATTGACTGAGTGGAACATATCCTTCATGGAATGCAGGCTTTTTCATTTTTAATAGTGAGGCTCCATTTTTCAGTGAATTTTTATGTGATGCTGGGGAGTATAGAATTATATGAGAGTCAGTTGCAGGACAATTGATGAGTTTTGAAAATTTAGAAGAGGCTGAGTCTGGAGGATTTTATGAATGATTTCAAGATGAACCAGACAGGTACCTACAAAAGAAGGAGTTAGGGGAATATCATGCAAATTGCAAAATCGTCTAATTTAAGTAAAAAACATGCGTGCAAAGCACCTAACGAGTGTCTGAACGTAACAAACATTAGATAAATATTAGCTGTTTTTTATTACGAAGGTGGGGGTGAGGTCCCCACTTTGGAATTCTGTGATTACTTACTAAGCTACAGACTTGAACGATCCCACTGAATTTTGCCCTTGGGGGTGACTAGAAATGTGTGTCGCAGGGTTTCTGCCAAGCGGTAGGCGTCAACACACAAAACGCATGAAGCGCAGACCAAATACTCACAGCTCCTTCTGTAAGTTCAAGTTCCTTCTCCAAGCATAAGAAGGGGCCGTGTGGTCAGGGGCATGCGTTCTGAGGAAGTGGTTTTTGTGTCCTTTACCTTAAGAAGATTTGAATATGGTCACCCACGGAGGGGAAATGAGTCTTGTCGAGTGCGAAGTGGGAGGTCCACGGGGTAAAAAGCCCAGCTTTCTAGGAGTAAATCAAGTTTCAAGGCAGAGATGGATAGATGGATAGGCTGACGCTTCTGCACCTGCCAACTCCAGCTTCCGGAATGATCCAAAATGGAATCTCACAAAAATGCAGATTCTGAGTCGTAGCCATGGCTACAAGGGTCTGCGTTGCAGGCAGGGGATGGTGACACAGCCATCACGTACCCGCATGTGGGTGCCCTCCGTTGACGCTGGGCTTCCCAGTCGGGCGCTCACTTTGAATAGTCTACTAATTCTACAATGTGATTTCTTCTGTGATATTTTATAGAGAGGACACATGCAGTGGGTGACCATGATTGAAAAGAAACATGGAAATGGCTTTCGAGAGTGAGTTTTGCTCCAGTGGAGAGTCTGACCATTGCTACTCTCATCCGAGGTGACACATTGGTCTTCAGCGTAAATAGAAAAGCAGGCTAAGGAATCATGAGCTGAGATGAGCTTATGTAGAGATGACTGATTTAATAAAAGGGACATAGACTCATAGGAAAGTGATGTCCCCAATATCCGCGTTTCTGATTTCCTCCTACTTTCATATGATCCACAGCCAGAGTCTGCGCTTCGCCCGGGAACCAGAGGAATCGTAACCACATCTAATAAATTAGTATGTAGAATCGCGTTCCCAGGTAAATTATAGCTGTAGACACTTGCCAGATGTAATAAAATAATTTACAGGGGAATCTTAGCCAAGGATTCTGGTAACCGAGCCTTTTCCTGCAATGCACATAATGTATCTGTTTCTCTGGAAGAGGAAAGCTGGCAGGAAGAAGCCTGAGCAGACCTCCCGGATTCCTCACGGAGACTTCGAATGGAATTTACAGCTTCAAAAGCCCAGCGAGTGAAACACACATCTAGCCGCCAACGGAAAAACGAACTGTGAAATCGAATGACAGAGAGAAGCTTTGAGAACTGATGATGCTTTCAATGTTTACAAAAGTTTTTTTTTTTTTTTTTTTTGACTAACTCGCCGCAAATTGATGATAATTCAATATTGAAACCGTGGCCTTTTTCTGCAATTTACGTGGAGAATTCTTAAGTCGAGACGCTGTTTTAATCCAGTCTGTTCATGCTCTTTTCAAGTGTTCTACATGATTGTTAACCCTCCGTTCTTTTGACACCCACAAATCTAATTCATACCTTGGAACTATATGCTTTTTCGAGGTGGCATGTCTATTTTTTCCCCCTTTTGTTAATTAATCGAAGAGCGTGAGCTCTTCCGCTGGGATTTCAGTGTCATGGAGTCCTGAAGCCTCGACACACATTGAACTTCCAGTGTCAGCAGGCCTCTCGTGGCGACTGGAGGACGCAGCTGCTGACCACGTCCTCGCGGAATGACCAACATCTCCGGCTCTTTCGTAGATTTTTCGAAAGCCGCGGGAAAAGTGCATGGCATTTGCCATCTGCACTCGTAGGGCGATCGATGGTCAGTCCGGCACGCTTTGGAGGCCAGGACAGGTGCTGGCAGGTGTCGGCAGGTGTCACCAGGTGGTGGAGAGCCCTATGCAGTCATCACCGAGAAGTAGCAGGCAGCACAGAGGCAGCTCTTACCTTACCAGGTGTAGCCAGGTATTGCCCAGGTGTCACGCAACGTGTAGGAGGTGGTACCAGGTGTTGCCCAGGTGTCGCCAGGAATGAACCATGGTTAATGGCCAGAACGGAGCCGCGGGCACCCTGCTGGCATTGCCACACGAGGCTCATATTCTCTCCGTTGGTTTCGATTCACCATTCGCCAGGTGACCACATTTATTATATCCCCGACTCAACTTGACATCGGGTGGTAAAGACAACGTGCCCTCCTCGTCCCGCTTACTCCCAACATTAAGAAACCGCGACAGGTGTTCGTAGGACCCGCTTGCAGACACCGGTCTCAGACCCTGGTCTTGGGCAGGCTGATCTGTCGTAGCGACCAGCTGCCCTTAGAGAGGAAGAAACCGGAACTAGGGATTGTACCTGGCTGGACAGGTGCGTCACAGGCGAAAGGGTTTTAGAGGTACACAATGAGGGTTAGGGTACCCATCTCGACCGCTACCTTCAACAGGCAAAGGAGATTTGGGGTGCAGG
>NW_011889386.1:155253-167793 GCF_000151845.1 Pteropus vampyrus
GACACACATTGAACTTCCAGTGTCAGCAGGCCTCTCGTGGCGACTGGAGGACGCAGCTGCTGACCACGTCCTCACGGAATGACCAACATCTCCGGCTCTTACGTAGATTTTTCAAAAGCCGCGGGAAAAGGCGCATGGCATTTGCCATCTGCACTTGTACAGCGATCGACGGTCAGTCCGGCACGCTTTGGAGGCCAGGACAGGTGCTGGCAGGTGTCGGCAGGTGTCACCAGGTAGTGGAGAGCCCTATGCAGTCATCACCAAGAAGTAGCAGGCAGCACATAGGCAGCTCTTACCTTACCAGGTGTAGCCAGGTATTGCCCAGGTGTCACGCAACGTGTAGGAGGTGGTACCAGGTGTTGCCCAGGTGTCGCCAGGAATGAACCATGGTTAATGGCCAGAACGGAGCCGCGGGCACCCTGCTGGCATTGCCACACGAGGCTCACATTCTCTCCGTTGGTTTCGATTCACCATTCGCCAAGTGACCACATTTATTATATCCCCGACTCGACTTGACATCGGGTGGTAAAGACAACGTGCCCTCCTCGTCCCGCTTACTCCCAACATTAAGAAACCGCGACAGGAGTTCGTAGGACCCGCTTGCAGACACCGGTCTCAGACCCTGGTCTTGGGCAGGCTGATCTGTCGTAGCGACCAGCTGCCCTTAGGAGGAAACCGGACCTGGGGATTGTACCTGGCTGGACAGGTGTGTCACAGGCGAAAGGGTTTTAGAGGTACACAATGAGGGTTAGGGTACCCATCTCGACCGCTACCTTCAACAGGCAAAGGAGATTTGGGGTGCAGGTCACGTTCTTGTCTTTTTCGGACACCTTCCTAAGGCAGAGGAGGACGAAGGCAGCTGTGACGTTGCCCTGACTGTGGCTGCTGTCAGGAGCCTCGGCGGCTCCCACGTCAGTGGCAGAAAACACCCTTATACCTCCGATGGCAGCTCGTGGCCAAGCGGTGACCAGACACCCTCCTGAACCACTTTGCCTTTGATACATAATGCTTTCCATTGCTCACGCTTTTTCAATAACACGTCCCTCGAACACATCCAGGAATACCTGTCCTTGATCGTGCGTGACTGATTCTGGCTCCACTGAAATGTCCTCAGCTAGCTGCTGCTCAGAACCTGTGTCCCGATCATACCTGCGTGCCTTGACTTTCAAAGATGATTCGCGTTCACGACCAACTGACAGTTCCATACTGTGAAGAGATTCCCCATGCCCAGTCATTCTACGAGCTGGATGCGATTAAAATACGTTCAGTTAATTGTAGCTTAGACCACTTTGAGATTAAAATGTGCTGCATCTCAGAATGATTACGTTTTCATTAGCCCACGGCTAACGTATTCTGATTATTGTTTACAGTACGTGGGAAAAAATGACTCATTAGAAAAGGAAATTAGATATGTGAAGGCATATCTCCAAATTGGCCCCTCAGATGGTACCTAATGTGTTTTATAAATAGTAATAATCAGTCATTTGACAACTGCTTTGTAGTCAGAATGTAATCTGTGCACGCGTGCGTATAATCGACACGTATCTGTCGCAGGCCAGACAAAATGGTTACTGGTGGCTGCTAATCCTTTAGGAAATCGGCAGGAAACATGACTTCCTCAGGGGGAAAGCAAGCAAACACATTTATTTCGTAAAGCGTTCCAGGGAAGCTTCGAC
This sequence comes from Pteropus vampyrus, assembly GCF_000151845.1. Taxonomy (NCBI): domain Eukaryota; kingdom Metazoa; phylum Chordata; class Mammalia; order Chiroptera; family Pteropodidae; genus Pteropus; species Pteropus vampyrus. The sequence continues at coordinate 156,930 of NW_011889386.1, forward strand.
GACAGAAGAATCTCAACCTTGCGTTGCGATGTCTTTAATGGAGGGGGTTCCCCGTTCTCTCTCGCAGCCTCTGTTCCCCAGGAAGAACTCCGAATGCCTGACCAGCTGTGAATTCCTCAAGTACGTCCTGTCCGTGAGGCAGGGGGACTGCCCGGCCCCCGAGAGAGCCAGCGGATTCGCCGCCGCCTGCGTGGAGAGCTGCGACGTGGACAGCGAGTGTTCGGGCGTTAAGAAGTGCTGTTCCAATGGCTGTGGACACACGTGCCAGGTGCCCAAGACGCTGTACAAAGGTAAGAGCCAGCCGGGCAAGGGTGGCAGTCCAAGATGTCACCGCTGCAAGAAGAGACAAAACACAGACAAAACTGACTTGGTGCCACCTGCACACATCTTAAAATAGTCAGGGACCGTAGAAATCGGAGGACGTTCTTCCTGTTAATTGTCTTTAAATGTCACGTGCAGAAGCACAGCACCAAATCGGGGACGTCTTTTTGTGTTTTATTTTTTTGTCCACTTAAGAACGAATCAGATTAAGCTCCCCTGGGTGCGGTGGCATAAACCGATTTAAATCTCTGGGACGTAGGGTGGGGGTGGGGCCCGCTTGAAAAACGCAGAACCTACGCCCTCGTATTGTGTTTTTACGATGATGGCCATGGCGTAATCCAAGAAGACAGGCGTCCTGGTCTCTTGTGGGTTTTCAATGTTTTGATTCTTATCTTGAGGTCCTAGATGTGGGGAGCGCCCCGTTTCCCAGGGAGGAGTTCCAGTTAGTGAACAATGAAGCAGGTGTGACGCTTGACATTCACTGCGGTTTCTAGAGCACCTGTGTCCTGTAGGCTGAGCGTCACTCGCTTCCTTCTGTCCGCGTCACTCAGGTCTTTCCTTCCGAACTGCTGCTGTTGGATTAGGTCGTTTGGATGCTGTCGAAGTATACGCCGCGAGACACGCCATTTTGCTCGTCTTTCGGGGGGTCTCATTTGCAGAGTAACATGAAGAGAATCAGTCTGTAGCCTCGAGTCGGGTTATCTCTCTGTCTCTGTCTTTCTCACGTTCACTGACAGCAAGCGTAGAATTTCGAAATGTAGGTGGCTTTCTTTTTTTTCTTTTTTTTAACTATGCGTAAAACGGTATTGCCCGGCAATGCCGATTTTGGATTACGTGCTGGCTAACGATGTTTATAAGTCTATTCTCAGCCTCATAGCGCTTCACAGCCCCTAGAAGCCACGTGCCTGCCTCAGCCCCGCTCCTGCTCACCAGGAAATACTGTCATCCGAAACCTCTGTCATCTGCCCACTATACTTGTGTTCCCGTAGGATCCTTCCAAACCTGACACAAAGACTGTGTCTCCAATTCCAAACAACCACTGCTTTCCCGTTCTTCCCGAGCGTCATGTCTTAAATGCGTTTAAAGTCTTATTGTTTTCCTGCCTCTTATTATAAACTTTATAACGTCTTTTTCGCGAACTCTAACCCATTTAATGTTTTTAAAGTCTGTTCTTATGAAACCTTTTCTGTTACTGCAGATCATGTGCTATTTAAGGATTAGCATTTCCCATAAAAATGGGATGCTTTCGGAATGATTGTTAAAACCCCGTTTGTAAAACCTTTAGCGTTTGAAAAGTAGGGCATTTCGAGAAGAGAATATAAATTATGTTTTTTATATAAAAGCATTGAAGAGTCAGTGTGAAGTTCAAATATGCCAGGTTCACAGAGAAAAAGGGGACTGGCCTATGAAAATGATTAATTATTAAAAGATACTTGCTGTTTAGACCTGCGCCTTAGCAAATGTGATGGATTTCTTCTAAAGCACTGAAGTGTCCTACGAACTAGGATTTCTCCGGAGAGAGACAGTTCACAGAGAACGGACCACAAGTAGAAGAAACAGACTCTGCTGACTTGACAGTGACTTTCCCATAAAGAGCATAAGGATGATATTTGTTATTATGAAAAAAAAAATATATATATATATATACACATGTAGGTATCTCCCTTTGCTTTTGCCTTTGCCCCGGCAGAAAAGCCTGTTCATATGCTGACCCCTTTGACAGCACCAATGAATAAGTTGGGGTGCACCCAAGAGGGGGTTCAGATGGAGCCTGCTGGAATCCTTTCTACGACAACCGTAGCTAATTAGCCACGTGACACCACCATCCAATTCCTGACCGGCAGCCACCCTGCTTGCTCACTCTCCAAAGAGGGCGGGCTGGCCATGGCCCCAGGCCTTCTGGAAGGGGGTCCTTTCTGACCCAGCTCTTGGCTTTGCGGGGAGAAGAAGAGGGACCCAGCCCGACACTACGCACACTCGTCAACCTGGGCCCTCTGGAGTACCAGCTGTCACCGTCCTCAGCTTCCATTCCCTCGAACTCACCCACGGAGGATAAGGTCACCCTTCTCTACTAATGCGAGGACTGTGCGGTCTCTTTTCTTAGGAAGAGGGGGCTCGATCGTTACTTGCGACGTACGAGACCTGCTCTCAGCTCACACGTGCTGAAGCTCAGGCTGCAGCCCGTCTGGGGGGACTGGGGAGCTGGTAGCAGAAATGCAGCTGAGCCCAACTGCCACCTGGGCCAGCTGTCCTGCCATGTTTATTCTGACCCTCTCTGACTTCCGTAGCAGGACCGTCAACGTCAGGCTGTCTAGGGCATCGGCGCATTAATGTCAATATCAAATATTTTATTCTTATAAAACCCCCGACTTACCAATTGTCGTAGGCTAATAAATTGGGGTGCAAAAATCAATATGACGCCAATCCCCACCCAGTCCCGTAGTTCGTTATCAAGGCAATCGTGCCCAAAATACTTATTTAAGGGGACAAATAATTCTTTTAAACTTTTGCAGGAGGTCAATATGTACCAACCCCTGTCCTATTTTTCCTCCTATTGCTGATCGAGTTAATTAAAATAACAAAACTCGGAAACACGTGCTTTCTGTTTGGTCTTCCGTGCTTGTGCCAGGGAAGATGGGAGGCACACTGACTTCGCAGCTTCAAAATCTTTATACGTTAGAAACCCGAGTTTTGAAAACAATGCGTGTTTTGGAAAAAATGATCGACAAAATGCTCCGTTCTATCTGAGCCTTTAATTGTTCACGGCAGTAAGAACCGTCCTTGGCTAATGCGTCTAAGTGACCTCTACAGACTAGAGTTATAGTTTGACACGGTCTAAGGGAAACTGCAGAGTTTTTTCATTACCCTTCAAAGAAAGAAAATTATTAGCAACGTCCTGGGAGACATGAAAACGTTAGCGTGACACCCAAAGGTGCTAATTCTCTGAAACGCAAGCCTTCGCATCGCTGTGGGAAGTTCACAAGGCTGACCGTCCACGGGCGAAACATCAGTGACCGCACGTGTAGTCAGCGACCCTTTCTTCGATTGTCTCCCGTTCCCTATTTCAGTCTGACCTACGACCTACTTAGACTCCTCCCTCCAGAAGATGATTTGCTTGTTTTCCTGCCCAAATTGCTGCCTCTTCTGACTCCCAGCTCCGGCACTTGGTTTGGGTAGGGAAGGAGAAAAAGTCAAAATTGTTTCCCAAACATAAGGATTCAGATCAATCCGGGGCTTTCCGTTACCAACATTTTCTCTTGGCCGTGCACAAGCCAAGGATGAATCATGCATCGATGTATTTCTTTTCAAAAAGACCCGGGGATGAAGTCGATTCGGTAGATCCATGAATATCGTAATATTTGAAAGATTTAAACTTCAGGCCTTTAGAAATGAACTCATGCTGCTTTTCTGTCAATATATTTTCCATATATTTTTAAAGCATTGGGCTTCTGTTTCTTCGATTTCGCCAAAATACATGTAACACTTTAAAAATGGCCTCTATATTTTCAGGATGGTATGCAATAGCATTTTGAATTTTTTTAACAGAATAGTTTAGATTTCAGATGACTGATTTGTTCAAGAATAATAAAAAAGAACAGTTCTGGTCATTTACATAATAAAAAACACACCGAGGAGAGATTCAGCCCACACATCTGGTTATGGAACCGGGCAGCTGGTTGAACTAACAAGGATCGTGTAGAAGATGGATGGACAGTGGCGGCTGGCGGTCTGGGGGTTGGGAGCCCCATCTGCTCACAGTTACGGCCAAGTGCTGCGGTTACTCCCAGTCAGGGAAGCCACCTGACCCAATGCAGAGCAGATGGACCACTTCTCAACGTGCGGATCGTGACTTTGCTGTACATCGTAATTAATGAGATTTGTAAATGAAGACATTCGAACTGACGTTGTCCCACGCCCATCCTGGTCCATCAAAGCTCTTGGTTGTTGAATGATAATCAAAATTAAAACCCTGTAGCAACGAGGGTCCGATGCGCAGGTTTGCTTCTGATGAGTTCAGGTTACCTCAGGGGCTAAAGTACTTACCGTAGGTGCATTTATGCTGGAGGATTGTGCACGGGACAGACGGCCAAGGAGAAAGATGGATTTGCACATCTCAGGGAATGTGCTCTAGCAGGTCAGAGGACTAACCGATCGTCTCTTTACCGGAAGGAATCGAGTGAACCAGGAAAGGTTCTCAGAGGCGCCTCCTCTTCCCGTACCTGCAAACTCCCTCCCCAGAGGTATTTGTCTAGTACCTGGCTGCACACCTTGAATGGAAGAATGATACAAACAATCATTTTGTTAAGATCGGTTTTGCATCACAATTTTTTTTTTTTACCTAAAAAGAGTTGACAGGTACTTCTGGGTTAAGACCAATCATAGTTTAACTTTGGGATTTTCATCTTAGCAGAGATTGTTAGAAACTGGTCTTTTTTCCTCTTTATCCAGGGAAGTTCTACGGTCAATGCAATACAATTATTCCATTTTGTAAAGCTATCGATATTGATTTATTTATGATTTAGTACTTACCTCTTAAAAAGTGAGAGTAAATGAATGTCTGAGTGATAAGACTTTGATGGAAAAGAGATGTGAGTTTTTCTGAGATGCGAGTTTCTCAAAAGACTATGTGCTTGAGGAGGCAGCACAGGACACCCGGGATCACCCTTCCCCATGCCTCAGGGACGGTCACGCAGAGAGGGGTCTGCCGTGGCTGCAGAGATTTATGTAAATGTTCCAGTATCCGCTGATTTCCCCAGACATGTTCTTGGAGTCAGGACGAGGAAGCGGGTTAGCCCGTTTCTTCAGCAGGTGCGCACTGAGCATGTCCTGTGGCACAGTGTTCTCTCCTGGGACCTTCCGAGCTGTGGCCATGAAGCAGAAACGTTTCTCCACCACTGGGGCTGTAGCTTAGAGGAAAAGACGAGATCGTTCAGCGAGCTCGCCCCGCAGTAAGAGGCAGTTTAATGCGCATCGTAATGGTTACAGGCTACACGCCGGAGGGGGAGCCGAGGAACGGGACCCTTATTTACAGCTGCGAGGTGTAGGAACGTGGCTCAGGTGGCGTTTGGAGTGAGCCTGGAAGTACTCAGATTCTGTAGTGTGGAAAGAGGAAGAAAGACATTTCACGGTGAAAACAAAAAATAGTGACATAAGCAGACCGTGGCGGTGGCGAGCGCCTGGCGGAAAGGCTGGCTGACAGGCCGGTGTGAGGAGTACGGGACACGCAAGCGGAGGTCGCGAGAGACATGGCTGGCGGGCAGTCGTGCAGACGGATGCCCGGAGCGAGATGCAGTGACGTTCTTCACTCTGGAGAACGTGGGCGGGTGGGGGACTCTCCTCCACTTGGGGAAAATAACCACCAACCTGGCATCAAGAGGAAATTAGAAGACTGACAGTGACTTGCAGGGACCTGGAAGGGGAGGCCGCTGTGGAAGTCCACGCGGGACGTGGACGATGGAAGGGAACGTGGTCACCGTGGAGAAACCGTGGTTTGGGGATTCGTGGGCTCGCGCCTGGCAGTCACACGACGAGATGTCGGTAGGTAACGAGAACAAGTCACAAAGGTTTAAGACCCCTTAGATATCCAAACGCGTACAGTTGTCATGAACGTATATGTCACCGAGGAGAGGGACATATTTTGGGGCGAGGCCCTGAAGATGGGACTTGTGCAGAGATGTTCCTTCAGCAGGCAGGCAGGTGCGGGGCAAGATTTGAGAATCCCATGTTTAGCAGAAGCATTGAAGCCGTGAGAGTCAGCGGCACCCACCATGATGTCACGTCGGGCACAAAGAACGCAGCCGCAGCCAGGAATGACTGACAGGTGGCCCACCCATGCCGACCAGGAAGGTCAAGGACTTTACGGTCCGAGAGATTTACAGATCTATGAAGGCCACCTCTTCACTTTCCCTTCCTGAGTGGCTTTTCTTAATTCAAAATGGAGAAAGGAGCAGAGAATTCAGAGGGGAAACCCGACGTTGGGTCACGGCCCTGGGCAACGTACTTCATCTTCCTCGTACTCCGTTCCCTGATGTTCAAACTGTGGGGACCTGACCCTTCACCCGCTTCTCAAAGACACAGTATGGATCAGGGGACACGACTTTTCCCTAAGGTCAAGGGCACTTTATAGATACCACCCATCAGCACATCGAAGCGGAGAATGGCAAGGTGTGCGGAGTGTGTTCTCTAGAGAATAGTTTTGAAAAAAATTAGCGACCGTATGAGCCGACGTAAATGTGCCATTTAAAATTATCTAGTTCCATCCATCCAAATGTTTAACGACATTCAGATTTCCCTGAGTAAGACCTGACTTGAATTAAGATAAAAACAAAATAACTGGAAATTCAGCCACATCCCCGTGTGCATCGGACCTCATTGACAGTTCGTATTTGCACATTTTCCAGATTCCTCTTTGTTTAAACTTAAGAAATAGAGCATGGCGAGCTAAGTTTTTCCAATGAGTTGTCAGCGCTTTAGGCAAATGCCCATTCTCAATGGAAAATCACATTCGTGGCAACTGTCATTCTTCATTTTGATAGCGTTGAACATCGTGGCGCCGTAGACTCTACCTAATTCGATTATTTTTACATCTCCTTTTAGCGTTATAAACTTGTTTTAGAGTCCCTTTCCACAGGGGCTATAGTTTTGAACCATGGTTCTTTAGTTTTCCAGTCACCAGACAAGTTGCACGCACAGGCTCGGGGAACAGAAATCAGAATGATTTACTACTTTACAAAGAGACACCTGTGAGGGACTTTGGGAGCGATGCGGTCACTCCCGCCAAAGGCAAACATTATCAACTCGTTATTTTCCAATTTTGAGCCCTAAGTCTGAAGGACATAGAGCTGGCCCGGGCGTCATCTGCGCAATCGGCAAGACTCACTCTGGAAATAATTCTTGCGCGATTCGACTCTCTGAAGGGACCGAGCTTTAGGATATTTTCCTTAAAAGGAAAACTCCATGACATAGGAAGGGGACAATGTCATAATGACCCTAGAACATGTCATAAAAACAGAGCATGCTCACTGGGAAAAATGACTTGAACCCGTGTCGCCTCCCGTGACTTTCCCGTTACCCTCAAGTGGTTCAACTCGGTAACGTTTATTCGGAAGAATGTGTGTATGAAAATTGCTCTCGAGGGTCCCGGGGGGGTGGGGAGGGAAGCTTGTTCAGAATCAGGAATCGGTGTAGACCCTCTTAAAAAGATGAGGAACGGGCTAAGACTCTTTTGGAAAGTCATGGGCCGAACTTAGTGTCATAAGATTTCAAACGCGAAACCTCGATATAGAGAAGCCCCTTTTACGGAAGGAAGGGGAGTGTCCGCCGCCGTCTGATGAGATTTATCTCATCCACACATTGTCTTCTCCGACTTTCTCTTCAGTCCGAGTGCCACGCGGTTTGTTTTAACTCTCGCGGTCCCTTTCCAGGTGTCCCCCTGAAGCCCAGGAAAGAGTTACGATTTACAGAACTTCAATCTGGGCAGCTGGAGATTAAGTGGTCCTCGAAATTCAATATCTCCATTGAGCCTGTGATCTACGTGGTACAGAGAAGGTGGAACCCTGGCATCCATCCCAGCGAAGACGATGCCACACACTGGCAGACAGTGGCCCAGGTTAGTGCTTCCGAGACGGGACTGCCCCTTACAGAAACGCCCACTGCGCGCTCACAGATACAGAATTCACTAGCTGCCTCTTTAACGTAGCCTGACGACCGAAATAAGCTAACTGTGGACGTATCTCATGTATCTGCTGAACACAGCGTGCCCTCTGGATACGACCTAACACATGCAGAAACTTGACGATGGCTTTAATTCACTCAAAATACATGTGGCAGGGACATAATTTTCTAATCGGACTGTTCACATTTATTTCCTCCAAGGACTGCGTTTCCTTGAGATAAGCTTAAAACCAACTAGACTGAGGCCAACGCAATGCAGGGAAGGGTAGTTATTGTGGAAATGACTTGTCTTTTGTTTCTCCTAAATTTAAGACTTTATTCCACAAAAGGACTCCCACAGCGTGGAGGAAGATTCATATCACAAACTGCTCCGTGGAAAGCGGCCAGCGGCTCATCAACCTTTGCTAAGTGCTTTCTTTTCTGTCCGGTCACCTCCCCAGCTGACACGCCGCCTGTGTGGCGACACTCCTAGAGTTTATCTTAGCAGTGCTTCTTCCTCTTCTGTCTTGTGGAGGAGAAAAGCAAAATATTTTCTTTCTTTTTAAGAGCTGTTAAGTGGACTACCAGCTGTAGGAAAACTACACGGAGATAAAAAAAAAAAGAAAAAAAAAAGAAAAAGAACAAATTTTCCATACGAAACAGCTTCATGGTTTTCCACGACTCAAATGCGTTCTCCACATGGACGTCCATAGAGAAATATTCTCGCCTTGAGGTGATCAGATCACTTTCTCCAAGGATAAGATTCTTTTTTTTTTTTTTCCCAGTAAATGTAAAATACATTCTAGTATTCAGGTATTTGAAACCTGATTCTTTCGTCCATAGCAGTATCCCAATGAGGATACGCACTAAAAAAATTTAGAGACCCCAAAATTAATGAGAAGCTTCATGTAAAACATCTGAAATTAGAAAAACAGATCGGGTCAAATAAATTTTGTAATTCTATTCTACACCGATTTTGTAAAAAAAAAAAAAAAAAAAGTTTTAATAAAGCGGAGATGTTAAGAATACAGCCTAAAATTCTATTTGATGTACATGGCGTGTTCTCTTAAACAGAGGTACGATATCATTTGTAAATTTTCTAAACTCTTTTTAAGTTTTACAAAAGTAATTGATGAGATCATCTCTTTCGTCCCTTCCTTTTTGGAGAAAGAAAAGATCTTGATTGTTGCGCATTTTCGCTTGCTACCACTTGTAAGATCGGCTTTTTTTGGTCTGCTAAATTCTATGGCTCTCATGCTGACTTCAGTTTTTTCAATTCAAGGCTAAAACTCTAAGCGATGAAGTCGGCGAAAGGGTCTCAAATCCTGCCCACCGAGACAGAAAGCCACGTTGAAGAGTTCTCATTCTTCCTTTGATCCCAGAAATGTTTGGCTTCTTTTAGATATATATAAAAAATGTGACAGTCCTTTTCAGTAAGTTATAATAAACCGAGGTTTGGGACGGTTCAATTCGATTCTCCTTCCTCCGCTTTATGTAACTGAGCGTCAAGTTCAGTTTGGCACAGAGGACGCAGAGAATGGGGCCCTTTATTTTCGGGGATTCAAGGCAAAGGTTTTCAGCTCTCTCATGGGGCATCGTTGCAAACAGGTAGATTTTCCCTTAGCTCGATGAAGGACGGAAGTAGGAAAACTGTCAGAGCTACTTGATATTTGGACAGTGTCGCCTCAGAGGCGGCAAAAAGCGATGGACCGCCCTCTGTGTCCACTTTCCGCTTTCGGACATTTTATTGGACAGAGATATATGACCACACCTCACCCTTCAGGAACACGACTGGGTTCTTGCAGACCTTACACGATTTACTCAAACTAAAAAACAAAAAGGTCTCGCCTTGCGATGTACGTCCAGCATTCTCTAAGTCTGCGGGCTTCCAAAATTATATTGAGCATGCAAATTAAAGAGGCACTTTCTATAATCTAAAGATGGTTTTATTTTCTTGTCTATTGCGTAACGTTTAGCGCACATGTCTATTCACTTGTCTGTATGATTTAATTAAATCCCTCAAATGCGGTATTTAGTCACCAGATTGAAAGATAAACCCATGCATTCATCATAAGGTTTTGCCTTCCGGAGATGGTTAACTCTTTGGGGGGCAATGTCTATGGATGGAATTAGGTGACCGAAGCTTTTTCTAGAAGTTCCCTGACCCCTGACAGCTATCCCCACACCGGAGCATTAGGCGCATCTCTGCAGGAGGCTGTGCGGGGGGTGGTCCAGCCCGCCCGGTGTCGGTCGACGGCTTAGTGTAGGAAAGAAACAGACCCGATCGATGTGTCGGAATAAAAGGCTGCTCTGTGCCCTGTGCCCTTTCCCCTCAGACCACAGATGAGCGGGTTCAACTGATGGACATACGACCCAGCAGGTGGTACCAGTTCCGGGTGGCGGCCGTCAACGTGCACGGGACGCGCGGCTTCACGGCCCCCAGCAAACACTTCCACTCCTCCAAAGGTCAGTCTCGCCTTCCTGCTGGGCGCTCACACCGCCCCGCTGGGCACGTGGGGCGGGTAGACTCACCACGTCCGTCCCCTGCTCACGTCTGTGGCCGGCAGGTGTCCGGCTGTTCGCGGAGAAGCGGACGGGCTGTGTTGGAAGGTGCCGTGAATGTACGGTGACGGGCGACATTGGGCTTATGCCTCGGGGACGTTGCAGAAGGTGACCTCAGGGGGCTTGTCTCGACCTTGAGTGGCGGTCGTGCACCGTCAGCTTCTGTTGGGTCTTTGCCTGAAGATAGTCTGTATCAAGCACCGTTTGATTAATTTTTGGAGAGGATTTTAAAAATTGAAAAAAATTTAAATTTTCTTATTAAAATTAAAAAAATTTTAATTTTTTTAGTTAGGGCGATGTTAGACTCTGCAGGTTTTCTTTTTTCTCC